>NC_091950.1:251182067-251482067 GCF_031021105.1 Erythrolamprus reginae
TTGGATCTTTGCTGTCCATTGAAGTTTCCTGTGCCGCTTCAGTGAGCGCTCCTCGAGAGACGAGAGTTTGCAGGAGGCCAACCTAGTGTCTGGGCTGGCTACAAGAGTAACGTTCATTCTTGGCCACATTTGAGATTTCTAGCTGCAATGGACAGCAAAGCTAGGGTTGACCCCGGGTACTTCTCTCTGCTAACAGGCAGCCAAGCTAACTGCCTGAAGGACCCCATCCTGTCCCTGGGAGTCAAAGTGTTGAAGCATGAGCGGCGCAAGAACTTCTGCCGGGCTTCATCTCTGTGGACCACCAACATTTTCTTGTGGACCACCGGTGGTCCACAGACCTCCAGTTAGTAACCACTGGTCCAAAGGATTGCTCAGATCAATCTGGCCACTTCTATTTTCTTTGAAGGACAAGAAATCCTGTTTTAACTAGCTGCCCTACATATATCTCCAACTTTCTGGGTGATTTCTTTACATCCATTGTCTCTCCTCGGAGCAAAGAGGCAACTGTCACTTCTTGTTTTTTAGTAGGGCTGAAGAGGAGCTCACTGCAGCTATCTGCCTGAAGAGACCTCCTTTCATAAAAAAGGCAAAACTGCTGCAGAATCTGTCTTCTTTTTCCCTTTTTAATATTCTTTATTAATTTTCCACAATTTAAAAATAAAATCCAAACATACATACAAAAACCGCCAAAGAATATAAACAAAAAAAATTAAAAAATTAAATAAAATTTAAAAAAATTAAAATATATACAACTATAAATATTAAAAGCACAATAAATTTAACAATACATTGTGTCATATATATATGTGTGTGTATGTGTTGTGTGTATATATATGTGTGTAAAACACACACACATACATACATACACTATTTTTCTACTTCACTACATAAATTAGTACATTTTTTACCATTAGTAACCTGTAATTAACCTGTAATTTCATATATACTTAAATAATTTATCATTCCGACTTTATTTCTTTAAACACCCCCCACCCCCACCCACCCACCCACCCCACAATTTTTTACATTGATTTCTGGCCAATTGTAAAATCTAAACTTTATTTCATACATACTTTAAATTAGAAAGAAAATAGAAAAGACTTTAAGACTTTAAAAGATTCTTTTAAAAAGAGGTTCTGTTTTCTCTTCACACCACTGGAAATGTTAATTCCTTTTTTGGCTATCGTTACTCCAGTTGTGACATCATTCACTCCTCACCTCTCCTTGACTTTTTTAGTTGCTTTTCTTTTTACAGCTTCCTCCCAGAACAAGTACCGATTGATCTAACTCACAGGGTTTTGGTGGAAACACTTCATTATTAACAGGAACTACTTGTGATAAGACTATAAAACCTCCCCAACAAAATGGATAAAGAAATTTCCCAAGAAGTTCACTTCAGTACAGTTCTTTCTGTCCCAAATCAGAATGCCGCATGAATCCCAGTGACCGGTTAGGTCCCACAGAGTTGGCCTTCTCCGGGTCCCGTCAACGAAACAATGTCATCTGGCAGGACCCGGGGAAGAGCCTTCTCTGTGGTGGCCCCGACCCTCTGGAACCAACTCCCCCTGGAGGTTAGGATTGCCCCCACCCTCCTTGCCTTTCGTAAACTCCTTAAAACCCACCTCTGTTGTCAGGCATGGAAAAATTGATTCCCCTGGGTTGTTTCTATTTTGTGTATGGTTTATATGAGATGTATGATTGCTTTTTATATTAAGGGTTTTTAAATTGTTTTAGTCAATTGGATTTGTACTGTTTTATTGTTGTGAGCCGCTCCGAGTCTTCGGAGAGGGGCGGCATACAAATCAAATAAATAAATAAAATAAAATAAATATATTCAGAATTCCTTCCAGGCATGCAAGGAACACAGGGACAGTCTCACCAAAAACCACTGCATGGTGGCACAGTGGTTAGAATGCAATACTGCAGGCTAACTCGCTGCTCACTCTAGGAGTTCGATTCTAACTGGCTCAAGGTTAACTCAGCCTTACATCCTTCCAAGGTCAGTAAAATTATTAGAGGTAATATGCTAACTCTGTAAACTGTTTAGACAGGGCTGTAAAGCACTATAAAATGGTATATAAGTCTAAGTGCTATTGCTATTGTTACTGTCTGAGAAAGGTAGCCCCCTTTGGCTGGAGGTATTACCAGCAATACTCTGTCTGACATAGATAGAATGACAAAATATATACTCTTTTGGATCATTGCATAATGTTGCTTGGTAGGCACTGGGACACTTTTGGTAAAACATGTTCCTCCCCAAGATAATTTTGCCCCTTTCTTACCTTTAAGAAGAGCTAGGGTGGCACAGTGGTTAGAGTGCAGCACTGCAAGCTACTTCAGCTAAATGCTAGCTATAGTTCAGCAGTTCAAATCTCACCACCGGCTCAAGGTTGACTCAGCCTTCCATCCTTCCGAGGTGGGTAAAATGAGGACCCGGATTGTTGGAGGTAATAGGCTGATTCTGCAAACCATTTAGAGAGGGCTCTAAAAGCACTATGAAGTGGTACATAAGTCTAAGTGTTAATGCTTTGCCTTAAAGCTGAAGTCTTACAAAAGCCTGAATCAAGAGGTCATGATTGCTGACAGGGCACCAAGGGCCACTCATTTCCCTTTATTGGAGCCTGAATCAACCTCTACTGAAGGAAGGTGAGGTGTCTCACTTCTCTTTCCCATTCTCTGCAGAGGTTTCCTCCCCCATTTCAAGTTAGTATTTCAGATTTCTTTTTCCTCATTGTGAGTGTCAGATGTTTGTTTTTCTGTTTTTCCATTTTGTATTTTATTTTTGTTGATGAGTTCATTTTTAAAAAATCCAATCAATTGAGAATTACTTATTGGTATCATAAATAACTCTTCCCTCAGATAAGGTAAGAATCCTCAGAGCATTGTGGTGTATGTAACACACCCAGATAAATGGCTTCTATTCACAGCCGCAACACTTATATAATAAAGGAGGTCTTTGAATCCATATACCCATCCCTACCCCTTTCTCTCCACAAAAAGAGTAAATAAATGTAATGCTCAATTGGCTCAGGGCCTTTTCTTGTTTAGGGTGCACATCCCTAGCTGTTCTCCTTAGCATAGCATTGCATAATCAAATGTATGGAAAAAGTGCAGGCCCTGGGAAAAATCAAATCTAATTTCCCACGAGACTCTTCCGGAGACAGCAGGAAACTAGCTGTCCAGATCCTTTCAAGTTCAACGGCTTCTTACAAGCTGTGTAAGCTAGTCTGGAAACAATATACTGTAATTGCAACCCAAAGCTCATCAACTGCTTTTTTTGTCATGCATTCTCACTCTGCTTAGTTTCCTTAATCTGCACTCTCTTCTTCAGGACAGCATGAGGTGTTCTGCTGCAGGTTTATTTATGGAGATTGCATATGTTCATCTTCTCAACTGGTTTCATAGTTCAGATTTACATTGAAGAGAGCGGTTGTCAATTATAAACTGAATTAAAGTGAACAAAACTGGAGAGGTTGAGGTTCATACCATTCTTAGCACCAGGGGTGCACTCAGAAACGCTCTCAGCCCAATTTATTTCATGGTTCCAATTTGGGGGGGGGGGAATGAAGAAGGATTCCTGTGTAAGTCATCTTAAATCTTGGAAGTATGATATAAATCTAGCTAATGAATTATGTCTTCTTGAAACCGGTTTGAGGCCTTGACTTTAACTACGGTGCTGCATTTGCTTCAAATAAACCTCTACAAACTCAGCTCAGGCAATTGCCTTTGCTCATATCTGAATTATAACATCTTGGATTCCTTAGTATCATTCCAGATTTTTTTTAAAATTTCATTGCTTTATTTTGTCCAATGCACAATAATATACAATGAAGCTTATAAAGATATAGGAGAGAAGATATATGAGATGTAGGAGAGACTATAGGACAGGGGACAGAAGGCACTCTAGTGCACTTATGTACGCCCCTTACTTAGGAATCTAGGAATCTTAGGAATCTGGAGAGGTCAACCATGGATAGTCTAAGTGTTGAGGGTTAGGAGATGATACTACGAAGTCCAGTAATGAGTTCCACGCTTCAACAACTTGGTTACTGAAGTCGTATTTTTTACAGTCAAGTTTGGAGCAGTTAATATTAAGCTTGAATCTGTTGTGTGCTCTTGTGTTGTTGTGTTTGAAGCTGAAGTAGTCTTTGATAGGCAGGACATTTACATAGCAGACTGAGACTAGCAGACTTTGACAGTCTTGCTGATCGCTCGCTGTTGTCCTGGGACTGAGCCTTCTTCTGATGCAGTCAAAAGATGTGGTTTTCATCTGTAAACCGTGATTGCCATTGCAGGTCTGTTCTTTGTTCGCAACATTTTCCATCAATGAGAGAACTTGCACAATCATTGGAGGACAAGCTTATTATGTCCTGCTTCCCAGCTCCTGAGGGATAGCAGGACATCATAGCAAGCATAGTAAAATCAGCGTAGTAAAATGCTAGTGACATGATATTGTTTTATCGGTGTTAGGTGTTAAAGAGCAAGCAGTGCTGCTCTTAAGAGTTACACAGGATACACAGAGGAAAAACATGGGGGTAGAAGATATCCACCTAATATCCCAGAGATATGAGCAGTACTTCAAATAACCAGACTACATGCATTAAATGTATAAATATTATTTGCATTAGGCAAATGTAGTAGTCAGTAACAGTCCTAGTCATTCACAAATAGAGCAATCAATATTTTCAATATATATACAATGCAAGCCTCCTTCAATATATATATACAGACCAACATTAGAAAACATAGTTGTTACTACACACACTAGTCCTTACAATGGAATAGTCATATAGACAAAGCATAGAATAGAATAGAATAGAACAGAACAGAATAGAATTTTATTGGCCAAGTGTGATTGGACACACAAGAAATTTGTCTTGGTGCATATCAGAGAGAGTCTCACTAGGAAGAGAATTTCAAAGCTCTAGGCTCCGAGAAAGAGAGATGCTACAACACCAACTCTTAAAGTAGTCGGGTGCAAATTCCTTTAACCATACATTACTGGCTTAAGTTATATGTTGTAAAACTCAACTTGTTATACACATAGTGCTAACAATAGGTACTGCTGTTTCCTTGCAGGGTAGCAGTCCCCAAACTTTCTGGCTCTGCAAACCAGTGGGCAAGAGAGGGAATGGTTGTGCCCATGTATGAAGCTGTATGAATGCAGCTTTCACGCACGTGTTTGTCCACTGCTTGCATGGCCTGATTCCAAGTGGGCTGTAGCCTGGGACCAGAAGTGGGAAGCAGGACACGAACCAGAAGTGGGGACCTCTATTGTAGGGAATGGGTTTATTTTGGGCAGAAATATAATTGAGAGATGGAGGTAAGGCATTTAGTTTCTAGCCAATAGCTGGGCAAAACTTGGGCAAAACACTTTTGCTCGCTGGTTAGCTAGGAATGACATGTTCTGATTGGCTGTTGACTTTTTTGTAAAGTTCCAAATCGTACAGGTTTCCATGATGCCCATGTATCTTCAATAGGCAGAATAGTCCATTCAAGACTGATCAGTTTCAAATGTGAAATTAGAAGTCATGAGTAATAAGGAGACTGGTAATTTGGAAGTGTTATTTGTCTTAGCCATCTCACATTCCATACCCACTTTTCCTGTATCTATCTATCTATCTATCTATCTATCTATCTATCTATCTATCTATCTATCTATCTATCTATCTATCGGATTTCTTCCAAACAATGATTTCCCAGGGGAAGATAAATCAGAGCAACAGAGTATTGCTACTTGAAAGAACAGATTCAGGGGAAAGAGAAAATGCGATCTGGATTTAATTTCATTTCTTTTGATTGGATTTCCAATCTGCAAAGTATTCAGGTTACCTAACAACAACAAAACAATCAGGCAAATCCCACCATTGAGTAAACAACACATGCATGCAGACACCCCCCCCCTCAAAACAGGCTCCATAAATTATGTTAAATAAATGTTATTATAAAGCGGCAGAGCAATAAGATAAAGGGTTTAGGCTGAAAGTTCCATTAGTCGTTTAATGAGAAAATTCAGACCTCAAAGGAGAAATCCAGCACTGAGTCCCACGGTCAATTCCTCTCTACTCTCAGGGTAGGTCTTTCATATTTTGAAAAATTCTATCTTTAGAAAGCTGAGAAAGGAGAGTGGCAAACATTTGGGTGCTGCCCAAAATAAAAAGAATTGAAGATACTCTCCTAATCCTTTTTTTTTTTCAAACCAAGAGTAAACATATACCAATTTTAGTCATGGTTTAATTTAATTTGATTTAATTAATGGAACAGATGATTTTATAAGAAAAAAATGCAGAGGCAATAGCAAATGCTATTATTTCTTGCCAATCTGTCTCTGGTAGAACCTGAGTTGGAGTAATCGAGCATTCTTGCTTGTCAGTAGAATTGTTATGTCTGGAATTGAATCATTTTTCTTGGGTGCTGAGCATCCCTAGAAAAAAAAAATCATTACAAAACAGGATGCCATATTTAAGGTGCGATTCCATTTTCTGTTTAAAAAAACATGTTTTTATTGAGCTACAGATTGTAGCTCCAAAATGACTGCCATGGAGACTAGGCTTGCCTTCAAAATGGCTGCAGGGATGGATATAGTCAGCCAGAAATACTGAACAAAAATGATTAACCACCCTCTCCCCTAAGCCCTCTTACCTTCATGCTTCCTTCCACTCAAGTTAAGCCCTCATCTTTCTCAAGGTAAATAGGCATACTCAATGGTGGGATTGAAAAAAATTAGCAACTAGTTCGCTGCCCGATTGCTGATTGGGCAAGGCCATGGGGGCATGGCCAACTAAGCCTCCTGAACCATGGTGGCGGTGCATGTGTGTTTTCACCCTCCCCAGGCTCCAGAGGCTTTCCTTGAGCCCCCAGGCATTGGAAGCCCTCCAGAGGATTGAAAAGGCTCATTTCTGGGCTTCCGGTAGGCCCGTTTTCAACCTCGCAGAGCCTCCTCACGGGCCCCGCACTTACCTGGCATCCAAACAGGCTGTGTGGAGACTCCTGGGAGGGAAGGGGGAAGGGTTGGAGAGGTCATCCGGTCCTTGGAACAACTGGTTCAGTGAACCAGATTAAAATTAATATCCGGTTCGCCCAAACTGATCCGAACTGGCTGAATCCCACCCCTGGCTTTGAAACAATGCACTGGATTGTAGCCATTTATTTATTGGAAAAAGTCTATAAGCCCCAGGTGGGCCCTAGAGATATATTCTCAAGCCAATACCATCTTGGAAATATCACTGTTCTAAATTAAGTTTCATCATTGGTTTTCTAAGTGAGGATGCTAGCATGTGCCAATGGGGATGTCCACATGGATAACATCCCATTGGCTACTCTTGCTCCATAACTTCCTTGACAATATTCTATTATAAATGTCATCCGATTTTTTGACAAAAAGTCACTCTTATCTAATTATCACAGTGCTGGGATATATAATATTATAAAAATAGTTTTAGTAGTGAGGGATCCTTGGTCAATCTAATTACACAGTTTGGGTAATGAAATATCTAAACTAAGCCCAGAGAGCACCAAGGCCCCTGCATTTAATAATAATAATAATAATAATAATAATAATAATAATAATAATAACAACAACAACAACAACAACAACAACAGCAACATAATTGGAAGGGACCTTGGAGGTCTTCTAGTCCAACCCCCTGCTTGGGCAGGAGACCCTACACTACTTCAGATAAGTGGTTATCCAACATCTTCTTTAAAACTTCCAGTTTTGCAGCATTCACAACTTCTGGAAGCAAGTCATTCAATCCTACAAATATTCCCCTCTTATCAGTTTTAATAGTACAGGGCAAGGGTAGGCAAAGTGGGCTCTTCTATGACATATGGACTTCAACTCCCAGAATTCCTGAACCAATCATGCTAGCTCAGGAATTCTGGGATTTGAAGTCCACATGTCATAGAAGAGCCAACTTTGCCTACCTCTGGTATAGGGTATTTTCCCTGTTCCCATTACTTGGGGAATATCAGAATCCATTTTCCACAAGCCAGAGATTAGGATAGCACTTGAGGATGGCTTTAAAATTAAAAAGCATTGTTTTCAGATAAATGGTGCTCTGTACGTCAGAGATTTTCACTTAATAAATTGAGTGTCTGTATTATGTCATTACTTGCGACATGCATTCTTTGCTGATTGAAGATAAATTATTTAAAGGACAGGCTGACCTTCCAAGAAACATTTCTCAGGTCATCTACAAAACATAAAATAACAAGGAAGTTAATCCTCGGTTTATCTTGTATACCCGTTATCCTTTTAAGTAAAAAAAAAAGTTTTCTGATATTAATTGAATTATAAATAGCTGTGCTTAATTTATTTGTCTTAGCACATGTTGAAGTCATTTTTGTAAGAAAAAGTAAAGATGAGAAGACAGACTTTAAAAACACGCATTTCATCTTTGGGACAGGAATTTTGATGGTCAGGGAAGTATATGGAATGTCACCTTATCTCCTGGTTATCTTTGCTGAAAATCTACTGTATATGGCCATTTCTCCATCATATCTGATTTAGGTTTGGGCTTTTCCTCAGAAGTTCAGTTTTTTTCTATCCCAAATCAGAACTTATTCTAGATATCTGGATGAAGCACACAATTTGCCTGCTACTGCCAGGTACTGAAGAAACATACAGCCAGTCCCTTCAAGGCCTTGGCAGATAGCCAAGACTGTCAGAGTTAGCTTCGGTTTCTAGTCATACTTTATCTGTCTGACCCATGTCTGAAAATGTTTGAGTTTTTTTCTAATATATCTCAAAACATTTAATGTACTAGGCACTGAATCTTCTATTTTTGTCCTGACTGGTTCTTCAATTAAAGTTGGAATGGGGCTTATTCCAAGCATGTCTGAATTATAACTTCCAGCAACTCTTCTTGTTAACTGGAATTGCTGGGTTGGAGATCATCAACCCCTAGAAGGCCAAAGGTTCCTCTCTTTGATTTAGGGCTTTATTTTAGGGAAGCTAACCATCATGAAATACTTTTATCAATGTTCATTATGTGTGTGTGTGTGTGTGTGTGTGTAAAACATATTTTTGCTGATAATGAAAATGAAGGGAGACTAGTATAAATCTATTTCAAGCTCTTTAGCTCTCATTAGTTAGCCATATCCTTACTGGGATTTGAGCCTGGGCAGTCTGCTTATAAGGCAGTAGCTTTAACCTCTAAGCCACAGGTTCTCCTCCCATATCAGCTTGTACCAGGTTTTTTTTCTTCTTCGTTAAATCACATATGGGAAGGAGCATACTGCTTTCTTTTTGCCTCTTAGTCTATCCAGGGGCCATTCAGGCAGTTGCTATAGCTGACAAACTATTTTCTATATGTGTAACATATTTTTGCTGATAAGTGAAAAGGAAGGGAAACTAGTATAGATATATTTTGAACTTATTATGCTCTCATCATCTAGCCATACCCTTACTGGAATTTGAACCTGCAGAGTCAGCCTTGCAAGGCAGTGTTTTAACTTCTAGACCACAGGCTCTCCTCCATATCAGCTTGCTTGCTTGCTTGCTTGCTTGCTTGCTTGCTTGCTTGCTTGCTTGCTTGCTTGCTTGCTTGCTTGCTTGCTTGCTTGCTTGCTTGCTTGCTATTCATTCATTCATTCATTCATTCATTCATTCATTCATTCATTCATTCATTTATTTATTTATTTATTGTTAGAGTTGAAAGGGACCATGAAGGCCATCGAGTTCAACCCCCTGCCCAAGCAGGAACCCTATAGTACACCAGTCAAGTGGCAGTTCAATCTTCTCTTAAAAATGTCCAGAGTGTTGGAGTTCACTGGTAGGTTGTTCCAGGGAAGAGTTAATGTTTTTTTTTGTTGACACAAACACACACACACACACACACACACACACAGCAACTACCCCTCCCACAGACATGTATATAGCATGTTTCCCCAAATATAAGACCTTGTCTTATATTTTTTTGAACACTGAAATAAGCGCTTGGCCTTATTGCCATGCACTCAAAAGCCTGATTGGCTTTATTATCAGGGTATCAGCACGATGAGCTGATTGTCACAAGACAGATAACTAGGCTTCTGTTTCCAAATAGTTCTGGATCCCATCCATCTGAAACAGGACTTTTGGAGAGAGAGGGGGGAGAGAAACTTCTTATTTATTTGTTTGTTTGTTTGTTTGTTTGTTTCTTTCTTTCTTTCTTTCTTTGTTTATCTATCTATCTATCTATCTATCTATCTATCTATCTATCTATCTATCTATCTATCTATCTGTATGCCGCCCCTCTCCGTAGACTCAGGACTCTGTGGTTAAGTGAGACATCTGTTAAGTGATGGTTTTGCCCCATTTTATGACCTTTCTTGCCACAGTTGGTAAGTGAATCCTTGCTATTGTTAAGTGAGTCACATGGCTGTTAAGAGGATCTAGCTTCCCCATTGACTTTACTTGACAGAAGGTCCCAAAAGGAGATCACATGACCTCAGGACACTGCAGGGGTCATAAATACGAGTCAGCACCTGAATTTTGATCATGTGACCATGGGGATGCTGCAATAGTCTTAAGCTATTTTTTGCAGTGCTATCATAACTTTGAATGATCACTAAACAAACTGTTGTAACTGCTACACTCAGGAGGAGGTCAAGGTTTAAGAAAGCACAATGCTTATTGAGAGTGGGACTCTTCCTTTAAAAAACCCCCACCAAATTAAGTATTTGAGTGCACTTAGTGATAATAAAAGTCTCTTATATAATTCTCTTATAAAATAAATAATAAAGTTAATACAAGTTCTATTATAGGGAAAAAAAGTAGAAAGGTCAAAGTACTAATGAAATTGAATATTGATGACATGACTAGATGGAAGTCAGGATCGATCAAATAAATCTTCTAGGTCACATTTTGTTGTAAGTCCCACTGGCTACTTAATATATCATGCAGGGTAGCACCTGACTATTTGATGATTTCCAAACATGTCAGAATAACAGGAAATTGTTTAGTTGTGCACATAGAGCCTTGCTTTTGTAGTGGTGTGAAATCACACCCACTTGTAAAGAATGTCAGTCTCAGGAAGCTCTGCCAAGATAAAAATTGGCAAGCTTTGATTACCGGTCTGTTACAAAAAGACACATGAGGGTGATTTGTTACCTTTCTTTTCATTGGTCTTGTGATATTGAAAATAAACACGCAGTGACAATTTTTAGGCAATTCCTAGCAGGTGTCGACAGCAAACATCAGCTGGAAGACCATGAAACACAAAGCTTTTTCTGTCTTTCTGTGATTTGTTAAAAGTTGGTGCAGAAAACCAGCAAAACAACACTACCTCTTCTAGGCTGATTCTGGCTCTGTTTGTTACAGCTACCTTGTTCTATTTTTCCCATCAAAAGTTCAGATATTCTACCAGTAATGACTTTTTGACTGGTAACAGGTTCATGTAGCAAACAACCGCATTCATTTTCTTGAAAAAGAATTTCTTTTACGCAGTCTTTCCAAGAAGAGAATTTCACATACATAAATTCTTATAAAATAGAAATAGCATTAGCAATAGCCCTTAGATTTAAAAACTGTTTCATAGAGCTTACAGCCCTCTTTAAGTGGTTTAGAGAGTCAGCATATTTCCCCCAACAATCTGGGTCCTCATTTTACTGACATCGAAAGGAGGGAAGGCTGTGTCAACTTTGAGCCAGAATCGAACTGCTGGCAGTTGGAAGAATTAGCTTCCAAATAACTACATTCTAACCACTGTGCCACCTTGGCTCTTGCATTGAAACTGTTTTCTTTTTGCATTGTTTGATGTCATGCTCAAGAGCAAGTGTATCTTTCATTCTGCAACATCTTAGCTCTACTCTGCAACTCTTTCTCACTATATTTCAAGAGAAGAGATCACAAGAAAACGCTTCCAATGGGACTTACCCAGTAAAACAGTAGCATCACTATTGAGAAATGCCCGTGAGAAAGGGTGGGAGAACTTCAACTCAATTTCTCTACCTAAAATTTTGAGGGAAATATTGATAGTTCATGTGGGTTCACCTCATCTAACATTATGCAATCTCTTTAGGCACCCAGAAGATACCTACTGGAATGTTTTATCATGTTATGAGAATGTCTCCAGGAATAAACAATGTCATTTGGTGGGACCCAGGGGAAGAGCCTTCTCTGTGGTGGCCCTGGCCCTCTGGAACCAACTCCCCCCAGAGATTAGAATAGCCCCCACCCTTCTTGCCTTTCGTAAGCTTCTTAAAACCCACCTCTGTCGTCAGGCATGGGGGAACTGAGATATTCTTTCCCCTTAGGCTTCTACAATTTATGTATGGTATGTTTGTATGTATGATTGGTTTTAAAATAAGGGTTTTTAGCTGCTTTAGCATTGGATTGTCGCATGTTGTTTTTACCATTGTTGTTAGCCACCCCGAGTCTACGGAGAGGAGCGGCAAACAAATCCAATAAATAAATAAATAAAATAAATAAATAGGATGGTGGTGCAAATGGTGGATTTGCCAGTCTTCTCATGGCCAGCCTCACCAACTAGTTGCCATTGCTATTCTATTCTATTCTATTCTATTCTTCTGTTCTGTTCTGTTCAGTGCACTGGGATCCTTGTGGTAAAACATGTCCTTCCAAAATAATCTGACTTTTTCCTTCCTTTGTCTGAAACCTGAATTCCTACAAAAGCCTGAATCAAGAAGTCTGTGGTGCTTTCTGAACTCAGAAAGCATTGTTTCAACCCTGACCTCCTTTATTCTCCTTTATTGGTGCCTGAATCAAGCGCTGCTCAAGTGTCAGGTGTCTTACTGCTCCTCTTTTGCATCCTCTACAGCTGTTTCTTTCCCAATTTCGTGTTAGTACCTCAGATGATATTATGGGCAGCCATTTTTTTTTACAGACAACCCAGGTGGCATATAAAAATTAGTTATATAAATGATTTACACTTCATAGTGGAATGGTGTGCTGTCTGTTTTCTGGGAACTGACCTTTGCTTCATCTTAAAATCTCACTCTTTCTGTTTTATGTAATCCCTTTTCTAAATTTATGGCATCATAATCCTTTGAGAAATTTACTGGAATTAAGAACAGAAACAGACATCCAGGAGAGAAAACAGGAATGCGGAGATCCTGAAAAGGAATAAATTACATAGTAGAAAGCATCATAAAATGAACAAAACAAAACAAACTACGTCTTCTAAAATAGGAAATGTTTTTTTTTATAAAAAAATCCTGCTTAGATAAAATGATTTACTGTAGTTCAGTAACGGACAAATGGTATTTCAAAACCATAATGACAGAGCTCTCTTTTCAGCCAATCACAGACAAAGGCGGGGCATAATGATTCTTACCATTGGAATCAGAGGATGACAAAGTTGGCATCTGCTTGCCGACTCTTCCATTGGCTGAGATGTAGAGAAGAGGTTGCTGAAGCAGGAACATAGATGATCCTTAGATCACTTGAATGGCATAGCCGAAAGGGAACCAAGGGAAACTGGATAGATCAAAGAACAGAGGCGAGAACCACAGAGAGGGCTTCATTGTTTTACAGTGCCTCATCTTTCTCTTTTCATGCTGGTTCTGTCACTGCCCTTTGGTTATCAAGCTTCTTTCAACAGGGTTTGGATCTGGACAGGCTCAGCCACATTACATCAAAGTGGAATAACATCAAGCAAGAAGAGTTTGGAGGAGTTGGTAAAAGTGATGGTTTATTGTTTAATTTCCTGTTCCTCAATTTCTACAGCAATGGGAAAGATCCTTGTGGTATGGCTATGAATGGTAGGGCAAGTACCTTGATTTGGAGAAAGGGGAAGGTCTATCTCAACTAGCAAAATATCTTAAGCAGACCTAACATGTCTAAAATGGAAGTGAAACCATAAATTGCATTACAATGAGCAAATTTGTTCCTCTCTGGATGGTCAGGTGGTTTTTTTTTTAAGGAGTACATCACTCCTTAAAAAAAAAAAAAACCTGACCATCCAGAGAGGAACAAATTTGCTCATTGTAATGCAATTTATGTTTTCACTTCCATTTTAGACATATTAGGTCTGCCTAAGATATTTTGCTTAGCCGTTGGGTAAGATCATGTATTGTATCCGCCTATGAGTCTCAAAACCTACAAGTTCCGGTGGGCATTACCGCCCACTCGACAAGGAGTGCCTCGACATCGGCAGCTTGGGCAACACAGGCCCCACTTGAGGACATCTGTCGAGCGGCTACTTGGCTAGCCCCAGATACCTTTATCAGACACTACAAGCTTGACTCATTTAGGTCAACTGAAGCGGCCTTGGGCCAAAGAGTGCTGCAGAGGGTGTATGACAATTCTGGTCCAGCCTTCTCCTGCCCTGTAATTCTAATCTTGGGTATATCCCATGTTGGACTCTCCGCAGCAGTGCATTGGAGAAGGACCGTTGAACTTACCTGAACAGTCTTCTTGATGCACTGTGAGGAGAGTCCAAACCCAACCTGGCCATTGGCCCAAGGGCACAGTTACTGTTTGAGTTTGTTTAATAAAGTTATGTTTATTGAATTAATCCTTCGTTTTTATTGACTGAGGTGATGGGCGTGACGGCAGGGCGGAGCTAATTGTTATGCTAATTTAACTCAGTCCCTAACCAATAAGGCTGAAGTATCACCCATGTTGGACTCTCCTTGCAGCGCATCGAGAAGACCGTTCAGGTAAGTTCAACGGTCCGTCTCTAGATGCAAAAATTTCCCATTACATCACATGAAATCAATTTGCTACAAATAATTTGCATTCTTAATATCTAATACCACTGTTGGTTTCTTTGTACAACCCTACCTGTATCGAGCCAAGGCTGCTTATGGATCAGCTAGGTAATTTTAGAACCTCCTCTTGCTTTCATACCTCTTCTCCACTATATGTTTTGGGACTATACATAACTTTTCCCACAAAATCTATATGCATGCACAGGTATAAACAGGAATGTCTGCATGCAGCCTTACTACCAAAGAGAAAACACCAGTTCAAATAGGTCCAGAATATCTTCTTAACCACATCATCTCTCACCTGCAGCTTCTAGATAGTCCTTTTGAGGCCCACTTTGAATTTAGCCCATTGAACTTTGGGTCCATGAGCCATTTTTTGTAAAGTTCACAGCAGCGTTTTCCCTTCCAAGTGAGCAAGAAGGGCTCCTCACTTCAGAGAAGGTTTGTGTAGTGCATGATGAAAGATGTGAGGAACAACGTAGGATATGAGAGAACTCAGATCTTCCAAAAGCTGGAGTTACCACTGTTAGGAGGAAATCTATCATGCTCTTTGCAACATGTTGAATTCCATCATAGTTGAACTCAGGTTTAGCCAAAAAATCTAAGTTTGGTTAAATAATAAATATGATGCCCATTGAAATGATAGAGAGTCAACTAATGCCCCAAAAGTACATTGCAAGAAAGCATTGAGTTCGTTTAAAAACAGCACTCCCTTTTTGGTAAACTGAGTAGTGATGGTTTTTATTTACTTACTTACTTACTTACTTACTTACTTACTTACTTACTTACTTACTTACTTACTTACTTACTTACTTACTTACTTACTTACTTACTTATTTGATTTGTATGCTGCCCCTCTCCGAAGACTCGGGGCGGCTAACAGCAATATAAAAAGACAATGTAAAGAAATCTAATATTAAAAACAATATAAAAACCCCCAATTTAAAAAACCACTCATACATACAAGCATACCATGTATATATTCTATAAGCCTAGGGGGAAGAGAAATTTCAATTCCCCCATGCCTGTTGACAGAGGTGGGTTTTAAGGAGCTTGCAAAAGGCAAGGAGAGTGGGGGCAACTCTGATATCTGGGGGGAGCTGGTTCCAGAGGGTCAGGGCCACCACAGAGAAGGCTCTTCTCCTGGGTCCCGCCAAACGACATTGCTTAGTCGACGGGACCCAGAGAAGGCCAACTCTGTGGGACCTATTTACAGTATTTTTTTTTCAACTGATGTTCTGAGGCTGTTTAGCAGAACCAAACTTTACAGGCAATGTGATAAATCAGTAGTGAAGCTTTCAGTTAAGATTTCTATTGTACCTGAAAGTAATAGACTGTCATGAAGAAGAGGACAAATAAAAAATGCCCTTGAATTGTACTGCGCACTTCTATTCATGGAGGAAGGAAAAAACCCTGTCATTAAAAAAACACATACAAAAGAATTTAACATATGAAAGGTGTGTTTTCCAGTCATACTTACAAAAGGAGCTTGAGGCAGTCAAGGATTTTATAAATTGAGAAATCAAGGAACAAATCTTATGATACTGATAGATAGGCTGAATCTTTCATCAAAGATCACATTGCTTTGTACTTAAGGAGCAAAATAATACAAGCAGGCTTACTTAGATAGATGAACTTGCACCTAGAAAACACTACATATATACATATACACATAGGCATACTCACATACATACAGTATGTGGGTGTAGCTTAATGGTCATGTGATTGGTAGGAGTCGCTTGCCGGCCATGTGACCAGGTGGGAGTGGCTTGAACGATCATCATCATTCAAGTGAACTATTAAGTCCTTGACTTGCAACCTTACCAGTGTTGCTTGCTGGGGTGACAATTTGCTTCGTGTTTCCCGCGCTCTCCTTCCTGGGTCACCCTCCCCACATCAATCTGGGTAGTTAGGCGAATGGGTGCTGCCAGAAGCATAAATGCTGCCAGCACCACTTCCACCCACGCCTTCTGCTTGCACCTCAGGCAGGAGGTGGCCACGGAAGGCTGGAGAGGAGCCAGGCAGGAGAGAGGGAAACTCGTCTGAGGCCAGGAAGGAGGAAAGAGGAAAAAAGGAAGGAGCGCAGACGCCGTAGCAGCAGCAGAGAGAGAGAGAGAGAAAAAGGAAAACCAAGCCAAGATCAGTAATCCAGGAAGTGACAGCTGCTGATCAGCTGGAGCTGCGCACACATCTTCATTTCCGCCGGTGGAACTGCATTCCACCCTGTTCTGCCTGCTGCCCACCCCTGCATACATGCATATATATACAATTCACTCAAAATTGAAAATGTATTTCCCTATAACAACAAAACTGGATGGAATAGAAACAAGAGTTATTCACCATGCTAAAGTAACAATTCACTGGTCCACTTACATCTGTAGTTTACAAGACAGATAGATGGAAGCCTTACAAAATTGCCTGGATCCAAACATTAAACAAGCTTATAGACAGAGAGCATTATTAGCAGAACTGGCAGGCACAAATTGCCTAAGCCGAATGAATCTTCTGGGTTGTGACATATACCACCAGTTGAAGAAAACAAACTATGTACATTCAACATTGAAGAGTACTGAAAATTTCACAAACAAGTTATTTTACTTAGAAAAAGAGGAATGTGAGAAAGTTGAACTTCTTTTGGGGAAGCTCTTAGGCATGTTCCTTGCAGTGAGTTTAGTTCTTCTGTGGTTCAGGTCAGACATGAATTGTCTATGTGTGACAAATTACGAACTGGGATAGCCAATGGGAACTGTTTGGTGACTGAGAGCCAGGCCAGATAGCTGGGTGTGGTTTAGGTTCACTGATCTGTATATATGAATGCTTCTCTGATGATTGCTTCTGTACTTCTGGATTCTGAGTTCTGGTGGTTTTGGCTTCTGCTGTATGGTATTGTATATAAAGAAGTTTCTTTTATAAATAAATCCTTATGAATTCTTTATTTGTGTGCTGGTTGGATTGCTGTAAACCGTAACATGGATCTAAGCTGATCTTCTCTCTGTTTGTTTCTTGTGTTGTTGTCTTCTCATAAATGAACACACAGCAACCAGAGTTTGTATTTTCCCATCATACATTGCTTATTCCCTTAAATAAACTGCCTGAAATGGGCTTTCATGATGGCCATTGCGTAAGGAAAATTGGGAAAACAACCTCCTACAACTAACGTTTTTTTTTTAAAAAAAAGCCTAATATAGATCCAGATGTTGCACATGGCTTTGATATGTAAAATATTCAGTGCACAGGTTTGGGTAGTTAAATTATGGCAATATTTTTCCCTGGGAAATTTAAAGGTCAAGTAGTCTGGGAAGTATCAAAAGTTTCTGCATGACAGGCAGACTTTATAGCTTGGGGAAAAATCACTTACACCCCTCTTCCTTCCATTCTCCTGAATGAGCTGTGCTGCCAAGAATGTTGTTTATTGCTCAAGTAAAGCATCGTAAAGGGAATTGCTGCTGAGCAATCTGCTCATGGATCATTCTAATGGACAAAGTTACAAATTATTCTGATGACCTTGTATCCATCCATCCAATGTCTATGTCGGGACACACAGGGTTTGTAGGGATGGCAACAGAAAATGACTTGCCTTCAGTCTGCTAATGTTTAGCAGGGGATTCTATCTGGGAAAAGTTCTTACAAAGATCTATTAACATGTTGAAATGAATGTTTTTGGATCAAAAAAATCCAACACAAGTTATGACCCACCAAGCCACAGCCGCCATAGGTTTTGTATGCCCATGGAATCTTTATATTGGCATCTGCATCTATACATCTGAAATGATGACGTTCTTCATTTTATCTGGCAGGTTGATTTTAATCTCCACTTCTGCATAGCTGCCCATTCCATGTTGCTTCTTAGAACCAGGATGCTACTTCCTCTCATTATCCATGATAACGCAGTGGTTTTGAATGCAGTACTGCAAGCTAATTATGCTGACTGCTGAGTGTCAACAGTTCAAATCTCACCACCGGCTCAAGGCCGAAAATTGCTGAAAATCGCTGATTTTTGCCTATTTCTTTGATTCTGAAGCAAATTCTTGCATGGCGGTGCACGGGGGCACAGTGGGGATGTGTAGATGCGCACACATCACCATTTCCGCTAATGGTTCGGCGATTTCAGCCCAATACTGCTTTCATCCTTGTGAGGTTGGTAAAATGAGGACCAAGATTATTGGGGGCAATATGCTGACATTGCAAACCATTTAGAGTGGGCTGTAAAAGCACTGTGAAGTGGTATATAAGTCTAAGTGCTATTGCTATTTGCTTGGATATCCAATAAAGCCAAGTAAGTGTATCCCTTGTAAGATGTGCACAGTTGTTGCATGAGCTTGATAAAAGACAGACCACTTTAATGAATAGCAGAAAGGTGCCATGCTCACCCAAGATCGAAAGACATCTTCCAAATCATTTTCAAAGTATGCATAGTGATTAAAAAATGTGGGAGAGGGAGGTTTAAACTGCCTTCTAGTTATATGTGAAAGCCTATTAGTTCAGTTTAGTTGATTCACCTTGCATAAAGTGACCAGATTTTAAGATTGGGAAAGAGGGACGCCATTGAGTAAAAAAAGTTTAGCAAAAAAAAAAATCTCTCTCTCTCTTCCACCCTCCCTTTCTTTCTCCCTCCCTCTTTCTCTCTCTTCCTTCCTTCCTCTTTCTTTCTCTCTCTCTCCATCCATCTTTCTTTGTCTCTTCCTTCCTTCCTTCCTTCCTTCCTCTTTTTTGCTCTCTCTTTCTCTTTCTTCCTCCCTCTATCTGTCTCTCACACACACACACGCTCCTTTCCTCCCCCTCTCTTTCTCTCTCTTCCTCCCTCCCTCCCTTTATTCCTCTCTACTTTCTTTCTTTCTCTCTCTTTCTCTCTTCCTTTCTTCCTCTCTTTTTCTCTCTTTCTTTCTCTCTATTCCTTCCTCCCTCTTTCTCTCTTCCTTCCCTCCGTTTTGCTCTCTTTCTTTATCTCTTCCTCCCTCTTTTCCTCCCTCCCCAGCGCCACGCTTTAATGGTAGGCTGTGCTACTGAAAGTGCGATCCCCTGGGAGACATGGAGGAACTTTGTTTGGAAATATGGTCCTGAGTGTAGACTCTCTCCTGTTGAGACACTGGGCGGAGGAGTTGGGGAGGGGTATGATGGGCTGACCCCCCCCCCCCACACACACACTTCGCACCCTCCCCTCCACCTCCGAGAATCCCCTGGCTCAGCACAGAGTTTCCCAGGAGGGGACAAAGCAGGGGTGGGAGGGAGAGATCCATTGGTCTTCCTGTAGCTGGAAAGCCAGTCTGCTGACCTCAATGGCAGATGTTTCTGAGTCAAGCTCTGCAGGACCAAGGCTACAAGTTCAAAGGCCTGGTTGTACTTTTCCCAAGCACCTGCCAGCTCCTGTTTCTCCTGCAAGGCGTTCCGTACACAGCCGGTGCACTCTATTCTTGGCCGGGAACCATTTTTCCAGCAAGCTGCCCAGCACCACGTTCATAGGGAGGTCATCAGAGGTTTGGTTGGCCATACTGGGGGCTGCGGGAGAGGCATAGGCAGAGATGGGACACTGGATGGCACAGCAGGCACACTGGCCACTGATAGGCGCTGCACTCGTGGAGGAGGCATGAAGGGCAGCCGAGCAGCTCCAGAGGGCAGTAGCAAGCAGGTTCCCCCAGTGGGTTGGCTGCCTTTGGGGTGCCCCCACCGCTTCCCAGACCCTGCCAGGGAAGCAGCCGCAGCTTCTTCTTGTGAATGAGAAGGATGAAAGTCTCGGTCAGCTTGGCAACTCCTCGGGACGCAAGCGAGCCAGTCTGGCAGCGACATTGTATAAATCCAATGCTTTGGCCATATGCCCCGCTCTGTGCACTGTAGCTTGGTTTGCCCTTCTTTGCGGCTTCCAAGTTTTTCCCAGCACCAGAAGGTAGAATCTGACGGGGAAAAACTTTGAAGGCACAAAAAAGGAAACTCAGCTTCTGCATTGCCCAAAATCCGCCAATGTGGAAGTCCAGCAATCTCCAGTTGGCGGCTTCTTTCAAAAAAATCGGTACCTTTTTAAAAATGTTGGGGGACGCGGGGTAAATTGCTAAAAAGTGTGACTGGATTTCTGGTCACCTTAACCTTGCATAAAGACAGAAGTGTCAAACACTCTATTTATTGAATTGTAGAAGAAACACATATGTGTTTCTTCACTTTGTACCATTCCCTTTCTCCGAGGATTACATCATGGTCTCCTTTCCCTTTTACTCTCCTAATTGTGGTCTAAAACTCCCAGGTAATGGCTTCTATTCCTAGCTGCAACACCAATATAAGAAAGGAGGCCTCTGAACCCAAATGCCCTCCTCTCCCCCCTTCACAAAAAGAGGAAATAAATGTAATGCTCAGTTGACTCAATCTCAATTAATTGGGCCTTTTGGGAGGGAGGGTGCACATCCCTAGCTGTTCTCCTTAGCATAGCATTACATAATCAAATGTATGGAAAAAGTGCAGGCCCTGGGAAAAATCAAATCTAATTTCCCACGAGACTCTTCTGGAAACAGCCGGAAGCTAGCTATCCAGATCCTTTCAAGTTCAGCTGCTTCCTATAAGCTGTGTAAGCTAGTCAGGAAACAATATAATTGAAACCCAAAGCTCATCAAGTGTTAAGTCCCAACGGGTGAAGCTCTGACTGCTAAAAGAAATGACATGATTGCATTGTTGCCTGCTTGTTTTATATAGCACCATCTCATTAATTATGGCCCACCTAGTGCATGTCCGGAAAATTCATGCTATGTATACCAATCATTGAAATAATGCATGAAGAGATCAAAGACTAGCTAGCTACCTTTGCTGATGTGGTTGGAACCATAGTCATTGGTCTCCTTCCCCTTTTCATTCTCTAAATTTCTTTTATTCAAGAAAACACAGATAAACCCAGAAGAATATATTAAAAATATAAATGTATTTATTTTTTATTTTTTTATTTATTTTGTCCAATACACAATAATACACAATGAATGTTATAGAGGACATAGTAGAGAAGAAATACGAGATATAGGAGAGACTATAGGACAGGGGACGGAAGGCACTCTAGTGCGCTTATGTACGCCCCTTACTGACCTCTTAGGAATCTGGAGAGGTCAACTGTGAATAGTCTAAGGGTAAAATGTTGAGGGTTAGGGGATGATACTACGGAGTCCGGTAATGAGTTCCACGCTTCAACAACTCGATTACTAAAGTCATATTTTTTACAGTCAAGTTTGGAGCGGTTAATAGATAAAAGGAAAGATATAAGTTTAAGAAACAGCTCCGATGTTGGAATGAAGTTAGGCCTTCTGAATTGCTAGTCTACTAACGATTATGATTGGATGTACTTATGGAAGGATAAGGGGGAGAAAGAGGAAGTAAAAAGTAAGAGGGGAGAGAGAGGAGGGAAGCAGGAAAATGGGAGAAAATGTATAATTATGGATGGCTTGATAATATAGTTCATGCATGGATGTTTGTGTAAGTTTGGTGGGAAAAAAACAAAAGAAAATGCAGCTATGCTGTTTCTTGGCCACAAAGTTTTCATGTCAGTGTACAGAAACTCAAAATGTGTGCATCATTTAAAAAAAAACACCCATAGTTTTTGTTTCCATCCCTGCAATAAACATAGTTCTAAACAGCTTACATCCAATAATCAGAATCAGCCATTAGCAATGCAAATGCTAAAGATTCTAGATCTGGCTGGAGAGCTGTTTCTTCTCGAAAGCAGAATCATTTCTGAAAAATCGGGCTAAGTTTTATCATTAACGAATTGTAGGACTGCAACAGTGTAAAAGGGTATCTGTGGTGTTTGCAATGAGTCACATTGTGCAAATAAGATTGTTCTGGCCTGCATCTTAGCAACCAGCAAGAGGTTGTCTAAACAAGGAGATTCTCTTTGAGAACACCTACTAGGCAACATCCTGAGCAAACATGTTATATCCTGAGGAAATAAATGGGTGGCAAAGCCTTGCCTGTTTTTGTCATCTCTTACTCCTTCAGACTCTAATTGATGGAACAATTCTGTCAATCAAGGATATGAAACATGAGGCCTAGAGCAAAAAAGTGCTGTTGACACCTCTCTTCGTGCTCATCAGGTTCTCGCCCCCACCTGGTATTGCTTTAAAAAAAGTTTCTTTGTATAATAACATAATCATTCTATGGCAACATGTCAACTTTCAGTATCTGCTTTATGCCCAATAGTGGCCAAGTCTTTGAAAATGCAATTTTTAAAAAAACAAAAAGCCTTTATTATATATTTAAGAACTGAAAGGAAAGTGTGTGTGTGTAATATAATGCTCAAAAAATAAATAAATAAACGGAACACTCAAATAACACATCCTAGATCTGAATGAATGAAAATTTCTCATTGAATACTTTGTTCTGTACAAAGTTGAATGTGCACAACAGCATGTGAAATTGATTGTCAATCAGTGTTGCTTCCTAAGTGGACAGTTTGATTTCACAGAAATTTGATTTACTTGGAGTTATATTGTGCATTTTACATTTCATCCATGTGTATAAATATATTGACACAATAGTATTTTCCTCAGGTTACAACCAGAACTGGGTTTGGATTCTTGATTGCTAAACTAAGTAATGAAGTTGTTAAGCAAGTCATGTGACTGAATCCAATTTTACAACTTTTAATGCCATCCTTAAGCAAATCACCAGGATTATTACGCAAATCAGTGAGTGACCCATATTGTTATTAAATGATTCTAGATTTGCTTATTGACTTTGCCAGAAGCTGGTTTCAGGAAGATCACAAATCACAATCACAAGCCTGTCATAAGTCTTTTTATAACACCAATGAAAAACCTTTAATGGTCACTAAATGAATGATTGCAAGTCAAGAACTACCTGTACTGATCATTTGCACCAAAACCTACAGCTGTGGGTCTCTAAACTTTAATCTGTGATCTTAACTTTGGAAGCCCCACTGATGGGAAGCAGAAACATTTAACTGCAGTTGATGTAAAATAATAGCCAGCTGCACAGAAAAATTCTAGATCACTCCATTAAGATAGTTTTAGCCTCATCTCATTTTGCTCAGGTCTTAGAAATGATGAGGATATGACCAAGGTCTGACATATTTCTATAAAATATCCTTACCCTGCTCAGATGCCTTCTGCCTTCATTGAGCTATGGCTCCCAGGTTATACAGCTACTTCATTAAAAGCTACTTTGAGTTTCTGGACCCAGAGTAAAGCTCTCAGTTGGACCAAATCATTCTTTATTACTACATCAAGTTGAGGGTAGAAAATGTGAGATCAGGATTAAGTTCCCTGTAAAGTCTTGTCCATTTTTAGAGCTTTTTCTTCACTGATTTATGTCTTGCCTCTGTTGTTGTGACGGTAGGTATGCCTTTGGAAAGTTCTGAATGTTCCACCATATGAGCTTGTAAATCTGCACCCCTAGTGAAACAACCATAATTACTTTGATTTTTATGCAGATGCCACAGCAGAAATAATGGAGGCGAAACAGGGGCTGTTATTTCTCAGACACTTAAGTCAGTGCCAACATCCCATCACTTATCCCCAAACAGTACGATATTGAAATGTTTCCTCCTTTGTTTAGTTATTACTGGTACATTGGGGGTGGGGGGAATGTTGAGCATATACACTACAGATGCCACCATCATGAAAGATCTCTAGATGCTTGAGCTTTTGAGATGGAAACTATTTTTCTTACCTAAAAGAAAACTTAGCAAAATCAGATGCCAACTTTCTGCTTCAGGTATAGCATCATTTGAGAGTTCAAAGAGAAACCTCTAAGTTCTGTAATACTGAGATCCTATGAAGTAGCATTCACCTCTTTTTAGATGTTCTTCAATATCTTTGCCACTAAATGTCAGGGGGGAAATGCTCCCAGTTCGCTCATGCCTGTCAGTCATCGGAGAGTTGGCTCCGCCCATCTGCCTGGATGCAGCCTTTTGGGTTCTTTTACCCAAGGAAACATTTGGCCCCTTACAGGGTGTTGTGTTTGGGCCTGGGCCAGCTGTTGCTCCCACAGATGGGAGAGATGTGGCACAAAGTGAATGCGAAAGCCTGGCTGACAGCCAGGAAGACGTGGCAGACAGCCAGGAAGACGTGGCAGACAGCCAGGAAGACGTGGCAGACAGCCAGGAAGACGTGGCAGACAGCCAGGAGGACGAGGCCACTGGGACGCAGGATTCAGCAGATAGCCCAGGGGATTTGGCATGCAGTCCCTCAGACAGTCTTTTGTCCCTGGGTTCTTCTGCAGATCAATATATTGATCTGAGTAGCCGAAGAGCTATGCAAAGAAAGGATCGCTTTAAGGAGTATTACAAGTCATTATAGGAGCACCTGGGCTGGGTGTGGTTCTTATACTGAGGGCTGGGTGTGGTTCCCTTAATGAGGGCTAAAGGGATAAAAGGGAACAAAGGTCAAGGCAAACTGTGGCTGTTTATCTGTGTTATTTTGTGGTTTGTGCTCTGAAGTTTCTGTTCCGTGCCTTTGGAGTTTTCAACCCAGCTTTTTCAGACAAGTGGGAGGTGAAAACTCTGGGACTTGCTGTTTGCTCCAAAGATTCAAAAGGACTCCTGAAACGTCTTTGCTCATTCCAGATTGTCTTTGTTTGTTTTCTCCTGTGTTTTTGCATGCGGCTGAAGAAAGCCTTGCACTATCATTGTTTTTGGACACTAAGAACTGTTTTGAGTAACCCTTTTTTGTTTATTTAATACAAGTTTGCTGATTAGCAGAGCACGTGTGTGTTTGATTTCTTTTCCTTGGACTGTTACACATTGCCTGAGCCAGTCAGGCAGAACACAGGGAGAAAGTGGCAAGAAGATGACAAGCAACAAGGAGAAAGCCTCGGATCTTTCCTTTCCTTTTTCTTATGCCCAGGCTTATGACTTGAATCATATGTAAAGGAAAAAGCCAAAGCGCTCTCTGGTCTGGCTGAATCGGACACAGCATTCATCCTCTCCTAGACATCGCATCCCTGGCTAGGGCAGCCTAAGAACAGAACCGCACCATATCTGGAATGCAGCACTTTAACTACTGCAAAACTCACCTGTTCAATTCTGCAACAGCCTGTTCCAAAATTCGTGAAGGGTTTTTCTGGAGGTGGTGCAGTGGTTAGAGTGCAGCACTGCAGGCTACTTCAGCTAACTTCTACCTGCAGTTCAAATCTCACTACCGTCTCAAGGTTGACTCATCCTTCCATCCTTCCCAGGTGGGGAAGGAGCCCAGATTGTTGGGGGCAATATGCGGATTCTGTAAACCATTTAGAACAGTCATTCTCAACCTTTCTAATGCCACGACCCCTTAATGCAGTTCCTCATGTTGTGGTGACCCCCAACCATAAGTCTAGCACCAATTTCCCAACAGAGTTTTACTCTGATTGGGAGGAAGGTCAGAGGGACACCCCCATTGTAAATGCCTGATTGGTCGGATTGTAAGAATATGTTCCAGGGCGCCAGAATAGAAACTTTAGTTGCTAACACCATGGAAATTTTTTCTTTTCCCATGGTCTTAAGCTACCCCTGTGAAATGGTTGTTCAACCCCCAAAGGGGTCCCGACCTCCAGGTTGAGAACCACTGGTTTAGAGAGTGCTGTAAAAGCACTATGAAGCTGTATATAAGTCTAAATGCTATTGTTATTGTTTAGAGAAGGGATCAACTTTTGTCCCTCTATTGCAGAGGACTTCCCAACTTGGCAAACTTTAAGACCTGTGGACTTCAATTCTCACAATTCTCCAGCAAGCAAACCCAGAAAAGGGTTTTTTTTTCCAGACATCACCAACTGAAGTTCTTTGGCAGACAGGATCCAAAATAGGCCAACTCTGCTGGAATGACTGAGATGAGCCAATCTCATTAGTGTGAGATGGTTTGTCAAGCCAAGATAGAGCATTCCCATTTACAAAGCAAAGATAAACCTGGACATCCCACTTTCAGAAATGGGGAAGTTGAACATTTATTAATATTTCATGACTTTGAATTAACCTGAGAAAGCTGTTGGATCCATCAGCTTACTAAATATTGATATTGTTGATTGTTATCAGAAATGAAGCTGGGGTGAAGTGTCCCCGTTGAAATGCCTGTTCAAATTCTGAGCTGGAATTTTGCTTGCCATCGCTGACTTCACTGTGAATTTTTGACACAACGATCTTTTCATATATGTGCTCAAACTAATGGAAGTTTCCCTTCATGACACTTGAATCACAAGTCCCAGAATCAGCAGAACGAACATTTTGCCAATTGGTTAAGGCTGTGTCTTTATTCTGCTTGCACATGAAAGGGAAAGTTCTGATAAAGGGCAGCATAGGATCAGGATGATCTAAGCACCCTCAGAACTTCAAAGCAGCAAAGACAACAGCAGCTTCTACTGAGTAAAGAGGGGAGGGTCCAATTCTCCCAGGGCCTGTGATTTGACCCTTAGTTTAACAGTCTCTTTTATCTGGGTAGTATAGAACTGAAACTTTACAAGCATACTTCAACAGCCATTGCAGCTCTTTTAGGGAAGGACCCTACACTCTGTAATGGGCTAATAGCCCAGGATTAGCATGGATAATCTTCCTATGTGTGATCTGATAACTACTCCATGACAAAAACTATTAATCTA
Source organism: Erythrolamprus reginae (assembly GCF_031021105.1). NCBI lineage: Eukaryota > Metazoa > Chordata > Lepidosauria > Squamata > Dipsadidae > Erythrolamprus > Erythrolamprus reginae. The sequence goes on from NC_091950.1 coordinate 251,209,275, forward strand.
TTACAGTGATGGCAAACCTATGGTACAGGTGCCACAGGTGGCACACAGAGCCATATCTGCTGGTACACAAGCCGTTGCCCTAGCTCAGCTCCAACATGCATGTGTGTGCCATCCAGATGATTTTTGGCTTGGACAGAGGCTCTGGGAGGATGTTTTTGGCTTCCAGAGAGCCTCTAGGGAGATGGGGGAGGGCGTTTTTACCCTCCTCAGGCTCCACGGAAGCCTTTGGAGCCTGGGGAGGGTGAAACATGAGCCTACTGGGCCCACCAGAAGTCAGGAAACAGGCTGTTTCCAGCCTCCAGAGGGCCTCCAGGGGACGGGGAAAACTGTTTTCATCCTTCCCAGACATTGAATTAAGAGTATGAGCACTTGCGCATGTGCAATAGTGCACACCCATGCTCTTTCGGCACCCAAGGGGAAAAAAGTTCACCATCACTGATCTATTAGATCAGAAGAGAAAGTTACTTTTCCCTAATGTTAAATTTTATATGTGAAGGCACATCTTTCATGTACACACATCTGCATCTGTGCTCTCAAAACTCTTTTCTGTTTATATGCAGGATCAGCTCAACCATACAGACAATCTGAGAGCTGCTTTGGGCAACAAAATCAAGGCAAAGATATACTGTATTACGAATCAAGGAGCTATTGTATAATCAAAGCAGAGGTGAAATGCTCCCGGTTCACTCCTTGCCTATCAGTCATCAGAGAGCCGGTTGTGAACGGAATGTGAGGCTCCGCCCACCCTCCTGGATGCCACCATTTGGATTCCTTTTTGGGTAAAGAATCCAAAAAGTGGCATCCAGGAAGGTGGGTGGAGCCTTGAGTGTCCTTTGTGACTGGCTGCCCAACGACTGATAGGCAACCAGTAAACTGGGAACGTTTCAGCCCTTCGATCAAAGAGAAGCATACAGATCTGAACTCTACATTTAAAGCCACAATGGGGTTTCTGCTTCTGCTCTGCACGAAAGTAGTGTGACTTTTATTTGGCACTAAATCAAGTATCCGCTAACTACAGTAACATCTTGTTTTAGAGCAGGTCGATTTTTAAACATTTTGTTTAATAGTTAAAAATATCCTTTGCATTAATCAAGAGAGTGACAGAAGAAGTGTTTCTGTTCTGTAATTTCTTTTGTGGCTTAACTAACACCTTTTCTCTAGCGGTGGCTGCACATTTTTAAACAACTGTCTTTCTGCCTTAATGATGGACTGGTGAGCGTGACCAACCCAATGCAGAATACAGCCGCGAGAGCCATCGTGGGGCTTCCAAGATTCGCCCACATTTCTTCAATACTCCGTGGCTTGCATTGTTTGCTGATCGGTTTCCAGTCACAATTCAAAGTGTTGGTCATGACCTTTAAAGCCCTACATGGCATTGGACCAGAGTACCTCCGGAACCTCCTGCTACCGCACGAATCCCAGCGACCGATAAGGTCCCACAGAGTGGGCCTTCTCTGTGTCCCGTCGACTAAACAATGTCGTTTGGCGGGCCCCAGGGGAAGAGCCTTCTCTGTGGTGGCCCCGGCCCTCTGGAACCAACTCCCCCCGGAGATTAGAACTGCCCCCACCCTCCTTGTCTCTCGTAAACTACTGAAGACTCACTTATACCGCCAGGCATGGGGGAGTTGAGACACCTTTCCCCCAGGCTTTTTTATACTTTGTTTTATGTTTGGTACGAATGTGCTATTTGGTTTTTTTAAATAATGATAGGGTTTTATATGTTTTTTAATATTAGATTTGTTCCACTACTATATTGTTTTTATTGCTGTTGTGAGCCGCCCCGAGTCTTCGGAGAGTGGCAGCATACAAATCTAATTAATAATAATAATAATAATAATAATAATAATAATAATAATAATGTCACTGACATCTAGGGGCGCTTCGCCTCATTCACCCTCTCATGATCTGTAATGGTTGTAATTGTGAAAACTGGTCATCAGTCACTTTTTTCAGTGCCCTTGTAACTTTGAATGGTCACTAAATGAACTGTTGTAAATCAAGGATTGCCTGTACAAAAATATTCTTTGCTTGCAAAAAGCTGCCCTAAATTAGATCATTAGATTAGAAATGGGGGAATACAGAATGAGTCACAGCCATGATGGCCGTCTGAACACCTTCCGTTTCCTCAGCAATACCTGCAACCCGGAGTTACAAATCAGGCACATTGCAGAATTAAAATAGTTAAAATACAAGGATAACTATCAGCAGCGAAGTTACTCTTGCTCATAAAGTGAACCCCTTCAGCAGAGAGGTCATTCAAGCTCTCTAGAAAGTGGGTGGGCATATTTGGACTACAAAATCCTGCAAAATTTCTATCAGTATGGTTATGAAATTTCTTACCTTTTAGACTGAAAACACTGGCCTACCAGCAAAGTTCCTGGCTAGCTGGACATGAGCCGATTTAGTCTGATCTAGTTCAATACAAAGCAACAGCTCTTCTCCAGCCTTCCTGAACTGCAGAAATGCACATATAGTTTAAACATATTAAACTCTGTCCTACTACCATTTTGAAGACCTTGGTGCCTTCTTGTCATCTGGATAGTTTCACTAAGGCAACACTAGTGCCGCTTTACCATTTTTGGATAATCAGATTGTTCTTTTAAACATGTTTAAGAATATAACATATTGATATCTGTCAATTCACTTCACCTTTACGGCTTGGAAACCAAGCATGTAGAAATGTTGAAATATGTTTTGCTCATTTGTAACCGGGTCACCGATTAAGATAATCTTGAATTCAGTTTCCATCTCTTTCAGCTTGGTGTCATTTTTTGATAAATATACTGTATTTCTTCCTCCCTGTCATTGAGGATGATAGTGTCTACATTGTTATTTTATTTCTAACATGACAAAGAACCTTTTTAAAAAATTAAAGATGCTTCCAGATGTCAATCAAATGCTACTGGGTTGGTGTTTCATCTTTTCTTTTAGAACATATTTTCTCTGAAGAGAGAAAAAGAGAGAAAATGTTAGGCAAGAAAAGGGTTCATATGAAGAGCATCATCTATATATTTTTTTTAAATGCAATTGTGCAAAAACAAAACAAACTCTATTGTCAGCCTATTTTTCTTTCGGGATAGTTTGGAATTTTCTATAACAGGAGAGAAAAGATTTGATTTCACCGCTGCTTTGACAAACTTGATCATCAGAGAAGTTTCACCATTAGTATATTTTCAGTTATGCTACCATTGACTTCCTTCCCAAATGGAACATTGGAGGTAGGATCTATTGGCAAACAAAATTTCCTATCTACTTTTCATGCATGGCACTGATCTTTGCAACATGCAAAATGTCTTTCTGTAACCCAGTGCCTCCATATGTCATGGCAAATTATCGCCTACATTTCCAAGATAAGACGATGCTCGGCTACGAATTCTGGAAAGGCTTTAACACTTTGGAAGAGTATCAACTTGTCAAAAGTTGGTGAAAACCAGTGATTTAAAAAGCAGGCACTTTAAAATGAGCAAAATATTTATAATATACACTCTTAGAGAAAAAGGCCCCCAGGTTAAGATGGGTTTTATTTTCAAGGCGGTCCTTTTGTTTAATAACCCATCACATAGAAAATTATAATCTCTTGTAGAAAAATAAACCACTGACTAAGGTTTGTTTTTGTTAATTATGTCCAGAATCTCAGAGAGGGAATAAAAACAGGAAATGTTGCAACTTTCTAAAAGAAACGAACAATTAATTGTAACGTGTCCTGATATCAAGACATGAATCCATAAAAAGGTTTATTTGCTGACAGTCTCCAGGCATCTCCAGGAAGTGACCCAAGGAAAGCAATGGGATAGATGTACAGATTCCAAGAAGGGGGGGGGGGCTACTTGCTACACAGAAAATCCTTGCAGGGCATTTGACAGGTGCTAAAACAAAGCCCCTAAATCCTGTTTATGCAGACCAGGTTTCCCAAACAGGAAGGGATGACACTACAAATCTAAATCCGTCACCCCAAAATTCTGGCACAGCATACTTAAAGCTGGCCAAGTCTGCCTAGATTGGAAATTCCAAGCTGTTTTTATGCTCAATTTCTCCATCCTTTTGATGTATACAGAGAGAGGGAGATGCATAAAGTATAAAAGCAATTTATGGCTCCGGCTCTGGGAAGTTTGGAACTCCACAAATTCTGCTGTGGGTTTGGAAAGGAAGCACAAGAAGACATTTGCATGAAACAAGACTACTGGATTGATATCAGTTCTTATGGCATCTCTGGTTCTTTGCACAAGTGGGTAGCCACGTTCCTGTCAAACAGGCAACAAATAGCCAAAATAGAGAAAGCCCTATCAAATCCGGCGCCAGTTAGAGTGGTGCCCCCTAAGGCAGCATTTTAGGACCCAAACTCTTTCTGCTTTACATAAACACCCTATGCAATCATATTAAAAGCTGCTGTGTCCTCTTCACCGATGATGTAAAATTATTTAATCAACTGACCTAAAAGAGTCAGTCTGCCCTACAAAGCGACCTTGACAATGTGTCAGAATGGTCATGCAATTGGCAATTCCAAATTTCAACTAATAAATGCCCTGTCCTACACATTGGCGATAAAAATCACAACACCAAATGCAAGTTGGGTGGAAATGATTTTGTAGATAACCCTCACTCTCTCAAGGACCTAGGAGTACTCATCTCAAATGATAACCAAGCACCAGAGCTCCATGTAACAGCATTGCCAAAAAGGCATTAAGAATTGTTACCCTAATTTTCTGAAGCTTCTTCTCTGGTAATATAGTATTGCTAACTATGGGCATATGCTAATTAGTCCTTGGAGAGGAGCAGCATACAAATCTAATAAATTAAATTAAATTAAAATATAAAACCTTTGCCAGACCAATTCTTGAATACAGCTCATGCGTCTGGAACCCACACTGTATCGGACATTAGCATGATTGAGAGAGTTCAGAGGTATTTCATGAGAAAAGTGCTCCACTCCTCTACTCACAATAGAATGCTCTATGCCACCAGTCTTGAAATTTTGGACTTGTGGACAATCTGGAACTGTACCGCCTGGGTCCGATCTAAGCATAGTACACAAAATTGTCTGCTACACTGTTTTGCCTGCCAATGACTTCTTCAGCTTCAACCACAGTACTACAGGGACAAACAATTGATACAAACTCAACGTAAATAGATTCAAATTCGATTTCAGAAAATACAACTTCAGCAACAGAGTGGCCAATGCCTGGAATGCTTTACCTGACTCCAATGTAACTGTCTAAAACCCTCACAGCTTCAATCTCAAACTACCTGCCATGAACCTCATCCCATTCTTAAGAGGTCCACAAAGGGAGCATGCATAAGCACACCAGTGTGCCTATCGTTCCTGTATTTACTGCACTTCCTTTGTTCATATTTATGTTCATACCTATACTTTGTCAGCTCCAGCTTCTCAGGGCTGCTATTTGGACAGGGGAAGCCTACTGTCACTGACATTTGGGAAGGAGGAACCTCCAGATGTTTGCTTCTACCAGAACCATGGACAATGAACCATGTCACATTTAGAATACTGTGTTCAGTTCTGGAGCCCTCACCTACAAAAAGATATTGACAAAATTGAACAGGTCCAAAGACGGGCTACAAGAATGGTGGAAGATCTTAAGCATAAAACATATCAGGAAAGACTTAATGAACTCAATCTGTATAGTCTGGAGGACAGAAGGAAAATGGGGGACATGATCGAAACATTTAAATATGTTAAAGAGTTAAATAAGGTTCAGGAGGGAAGTGTTTTTAATAGGAAAGTGAACACAAGAATGACGGCGCTGGACTTACCCGGCAGGCAGGCTTTGCTGGAGGGACCGGGAGACACGGGACCCTCTGGCGGCCGCCATTTTGGATCCCGAGTGAAGTCTCGCGAGGCGAGACTTCGCTCGGGATTTCGGGCCTGTTTGGCCCGGCTGCTGATTGGTCCGGGCGGGGCCTGCTTGCCCTATATAAGGGCAAGCAGGCCCGAGGCTCAGCCTTCTCGCCCGGACAGCAGCCCGAGCAGACACATGGCTGTCTGCTCTTGGAGGCCTTTCGGCAGCCGCGTGGGCGGCCGCCGCTTTTGGAAGCCTCGTGGGAGGCTGGAGGAGGTCGCAGGCGAGCAGCTGGAGCAGCCTTCCGAGGCCTGCGGCTTTCTTCCAGTCCGGCGTGAGGCCCCCGCCCCCCCGCTTCGTAAAAGGCGGCCGCGTGTTGCGGCCGCCATCTTGAGAGCCTCATCGGAGGCTCGTGGAGCGGTCCGGGGCTTCGGGTCCGGCGGGGAGGCTGGGCCTGTGCCGTCTTCGGCTGTTGGCCCCTCTGTTTCGTCCGGGGGGGGGGGGAATCGTTCGGTCGCCCCCTCGGGAACGGGGGGATCGGGCGGAGGGCTCGCGTGTGCGCCTCCCCCCCCATTCGTGGCCCCTGTTAAGAGGGCAGTTAGGCCCTTGGCGGCAGCTTTCTGCTGCTGCGCTGCCCGTTTGGGCTGCGGCCGTTTGCTGCCCTGTTTCATTCCTGTTAAAAAAGAACTGTGGTGTAAAACAAATCATACATAATAATAATAATATTGATAATTGTGGTTAATATTATTTAATATCTTTATATAGACACACAGAAGGCAGGAAAAGACCTATTGGTCCCTCTAGTCTGCCCTTATAATGTTTACTGTATTTTTATCTTAGGATGGACATATCTTTATCCCAAACAGGTTTAAATTCTGTTACTGGGGATTCATATACCAAGTCTGCTGGAAGTTTGTTCCAAGGATCTACTACTCTTTCAGTAAAGCCGTAGTCAAACTTCAGTACAACAGTTATCGCCAAACATTAATTATTTTAATATTTGGTAGCCTAGGAAGGTGATGAGGCCCTTGGCCAGGGTAGCTAGGAGCCCCCCCCCCGTGGGTCCTGCTGGGGGGATTACGGTTGGTGGCCACCCGGTCCTGGTTTTTCTTGGGGGTTTCGGGGGGGCACCTTTAATCGGGTTTGGGCCCCCGCCGGCCCCTTTTGCGGGGGCACGGGCCCCTGGGGCAGCTTTTTGCTATGGCCTGGTGTGTTGGGCGGGGGGTTCGGACCCCGCCAACGCAGGCCGTAGTGCCCCCGCCCCTTTTGCCGGCTTTCCCATCGGGGCCGGGGGTATTAGGTACGGGGGCCACCACAGTGTGGGACCCGTTCGCTGCATGTCGGGGCTTTGCTGCAACGGGGTTGTAAGCATGCTCGAGGGTTGGTTGAGAGACTACCACCCTTGCTCGAGAGCGGCTGCTCTCTGGCTAGGTTTCTCACAGGGATTCAGGATCCCTTGCATGGGGGTTTGGGCAAGCCTTCAGGTCCGACAACCTCAGGTCGGTTGTGGGACATGAAGGCATTGTTCGGTTCAGAATGGCGGAGGAGGTGGCTGAGGGGAGGGCCCTTGGGCCCTTCCCGGAGCCGCCCTTCCCGTATCTTGGGGTCCCCTGAAAGGCGAGTGGTGAATTTAGGTTGATTCACCACTTGTCTTTTCCTAAAGGGGAGTCAGTGAATGATTTCATTCCTGACGAACTTTGTTCGGTGCGGTACGCATCCTTTGATGCGGCCGTGACCATGGTTAGGAAGTGTGGGGTTGGAGCCCTTATGGGAAAATGCGACAGTGAGTCGGCATTCCGGCTCCTCCCCATACACCCAGACGGATTCGGGCTTCTGGGCTTCCATTTCGAAGGTGGCTCTCTTTTTGAGAGTTTTAGCACCTTCTTGGAGTGGGCGCTCAGGAGGCGCAACGGTCTGGGATCGGTTGTTCACTACCTTGATGGATTCTTGTTGGCGGGGCCTGCGCGTTTAGAGCAATGCTTTGCTCTAATGCTGGTCTTCGAAGCCCTTTGCGCTCTGTTGAAGGGGCCTTTAGCCTCTGAGGGGACCGAGGGCCCCGCCACCAGGATTACCTTTCCCGGTATTGAATTGGACTCGGAGGTGCAATCTTCCAGATTGCCCCTAGAGAAGTTGCTTAAGATCAGAAGAAAGCTCGATGAGGTGCTGGGCTGCCGGAAGGTTACCCTACGGCAGCTTCAGGAATTGGCAGGCATTCTTAATTTTGCCTGTCGGGTGGTTGTTCCTGGTAGGGCTTTTTCCAGGAGGTTGTAAGACACGGTGGAGGGGCTCCGTCTGCCCCATCATCGTACCCGCCTTTGCGCTGGGGTCAGGGCTGACCTCGGCGTGTGGCGGGATTTCTTGGTTAGGTTTAATGGTTTGGCTTTCTGGAGGCACGAGCTTCTTTTGGAAGCTGAGTTGCAGCTCTGCTCTGATGCCGCGGGGACTTGTGGTTTCGGGGTAGTGTTAGGTGACCAGGGGTGCTGGTCGGCATGGCCTCCGGAATGGAGTGCCTCTTCGTTGGTTAAGGACCTTACGTTCTTAGAGCTCTTCCCCTTAATGGTGGCCTTAGAGCTTTGGGGGGAGCAGTTTAGGGACAAGTCCGTGCACTTTTGGTGTGACAACCTAGCGGTTGTCCATGTGGTGAATGCCCTGTCCTCTAAGAGCGACGGGGTCATGCGGCTTGTCCGTCATTTTGTGCACAGGTCCTTGTCCCTAAACACATTGTTTTTGGCTAGGCATGTCCCCGGGGTGGATAACGGGGTCGCTGATGCCTTGTCCCGTGGTCAGTTGTCCAGGTTTTGGACCCTGACCCCGTGGGCCTGGGAGTCGCCAGCGGCATTCCCCGGCCGCCTTTGGAGTCTGGGGGGGCTCCCGGGCGTAGGAGAGTAAAGGTCTGCTGGGCTATGGCCCTCTCTGTGGTGCCTGGCACTCTGGGGGATTCGCAGCAGACAGGTGCAGAGTTCGGGGAGTTCAGGCAGGATACGGGTTACCCCTATAGCTGGCCTGCCCCAGTTGTGTACCTGGCCATATTTGTGTCCAGTTTAGGCAGTGTGGCCTTTCAGTTAGGACTTTAGGTACAGGTGGCCGGCCTCGCCTTTTGTCTAAGGCGGGGGCTGGTTTGTGGATTTATGGTGAGTTCCGCATAGTGAAGATGCGGGACGGCTGGCCAGGGCCTTATCGCTGGTTGCTAGGTCCTTTTGGCCTTCCATCTCATTGCCTTAGTCGGGCGGGTTTTGGAGTACAGGGTTTGGCTAGGCCAAGCGTGGATCCCGCCGCTTGTGGAACGCTCGTTCCGCAGTGGCGCCGCCTCTAGTGCGGTGACGGCGTTCTCGATACTGAGGATTCGGGGATGCCGACCGCTGGCGGTCGACGGCCTGTTTTAGGCTACGAACGGCCAGTTGAGGGTCCGGGGTAAGATCTTAGGCCAGGGCTCCCTTTGGTCCCCTTCTATTCAACCCCGCCAGGATGGACCGACGGTGTTGCTTTGGGTCATGAGCGCTCCGAGACCACTCAGCAACACGGTGCCGTCGGGGGTGGGGACCCTGCCGTTGTGGCGGCTGGGTCCTTGTTGTCTGGCGGGGGAGATGGGGTGTGCGGTAGGACGGGCGTTTCTACCGCTATGCTGGGTGGGCGGCATCCCATTGCTGCGCCCAGATTGGTCCTGGGAGGGCGGCATCCCATTGCTGCGCCCAGGTGGTGCTGGGAGGGCGGCATCCCATTGCTGCGCCCAGTTGGTCCTGGGAGGGCGGCATCCCATTGCTGCGCCCAGTTGGTCCTGGGAGGGTGGCATCCCATTGCTGCGCCCAGTTGGTCCTGGGAGGGCGGCATCCCATTGCTGCGCCCAGGTGGTGCTGGGAGGGCGGCATCCCATTGCTGCGCCAAGTTGGTCCTGGGAGGGCGGCATCCCATTGCTGCGCCCAGTTGGTCCTGGGAGGGCGGCATCCCATTGCTGCGCCCAGGTGGTGCTGGGAGGGCGGCATCCCATTGCTGCGCCCAGTTGGTCCTGGGAGGGCGGCATCCCATTGCTGCGCCCAGTTGGGGCTGGGAGGGCGGCATCCCATTGCTGCGCCCAGTCGGTGCCAGGGGCGGCATCCCATTGCTGCGCCTGGATGTGTGCTGGGAGGGCGGCATCCCATTGCTGCGCCCAGTTGGTGCTGGGAGGGCGGCATCCCATTGCTGCGCCCAGTTGGTGCCGGGGGCGGCATTCCATTGCTGCGCCTGGATGTGTGCTGGGAGGGCGGCATCCCATTGCTGCGCCCAGTTGGTGCTGGGAGGGCGGCATCCCATTGCTGCGCCCAGTTGGTGCCGGGGCAGCATTCCATTGCTGCGCCTGGATGTGTGCTGGGAGGGCGGCATCCCATTGCTGCGCCCAGTTGGTGCCAGGGGCGGCATTCCATTGCTGCGCTTGGATGTGTGCTGGGAGGGCGGCATCCCATTGCTGCGCCCAGGTGGTGCTGGGAGGGCGGCATCCTGTTGCTGCGCCCAGGTGGTACTGGGAGGGCGGCATACCATTGCTGCGCCCAGTTGTTCGGGGAGGGCGGCATCCCATTGCTGCGCCCCGGTCGCTGGTCTTGCTCTTGGGGCAAGGACCGGTACGGCTTGGGGGTCGGTTGGGGACCCGCCAGGCTTGCGGAAGTCTGCGGTGGCTTCACGTTGTGTGGCCCGCCACGTATGTGGTGCGGTCTTCGATCCCCTGGGGATCTTGGTGGGTCGCCATTTCCCTTAGGGCCATTCACCGGGTCAGGTGTTGAGGCAATAAGGCCCTGGGAAGGGTAGTCAGGGAATTTAGGTGGGGTTGTAGTGGCCCATCCCCTCATCACTGTAGATCGGCCGTGGCTTTACCGGGCCGGTGGCGTTCACCTGTCAGTACAGGAGAACGCCATTTTCTTACAGGACCTGCAGCGGTCTCTGCGTGAGCTGGCGCAGCTAGAGGGGGGAGTCGGGGGGCCAAGATAGAGATCTGACCCCCGCTCCGTGGCAGGTTAGGGGCGGAAAATTGGGGGGTGGTTTAGCAACCGCGCGTTCTCCCTTGGGCATCTTTGGGGATGATTGACAGGTTCTCTGCAAGCTCATGGAGGGAGCGACTGCCTGAGCGGCTGGGGGGAACCTGTCTTTGGGTCCTGCACCTTTAAATTCCCGGATTCGGGTTAGCCGGTGGGACCCCCCTCATGCAAAGCATGGCAGGGTCGCAGGTGATGGAGTGGTCCCTCACCTGGACTTGCATCGAGATACGCCCATGAGTTGCCCAGGAAGTTTTGCCCTAACGTCATTTCCGCCCCGGAAGTGTTTGTTTGACCCTGCAGGTCCATTTCCGGGTCATAGTTGATTATGCTAATATATGCAAATTTAATGAATAAATTATGCAAATTTATGTTAATAAAAATGACCCAGTTTAAATCAAGCTCTTGTGTCCGTGTCGTTACTCCGTCTCTCCAGCAATGACGGCGCTGGACTTACCCGGCAGGCAGGCTTTGCTGGAGGGACCGGGAGACACGGGACCCTCTGGCGGCCGCCATTTTGGATCCCGAGTGAAGTCTCGCGAGGCGAGACTTCGCTCGGGATTTCGGGCCTGTTTGGCCCGGCTGCTGATTGGTCCGGGCGGGGCCTGCTTGCCCTATATAAGGGCAAGCAGGCCCGAGGCTCAGCCTTCTCGCCCGGACAGCAGCCCGAGCAGACACCCGCCCGCCCTCCCTATTTTGCAGTGTGCTTAGGGGTCGCCCTTAGGGGGCCGAATGGGAATTTTTTGCAGTTCTGCTTCTTAGCCGGGCTGTTTTTTCGCCCATTCCACACTGAGGAGATGGATGTGCGGTTAGGGGGTGCCTGTATTTTTATTAGATTAATTGGCTTACCTTTGGTCATTTGGGTAGGCAGGTTAGGGGCGGAAAATTGGGGGGTGGTTTAGCAACCGCGCGTTCTCCCTTGGGCATCTTTGGGGATGATTGACAGGTTCTCTGCAAGCTCATGGAGGGAGCGACTGCCTGAGCGGCTGGGGGGAACCTGTCTTTGGGTCCTGCACCTTTAAATTCCCGGATTCGGGTTAGCCGGTGGGACCCCCCTCATGCAAAGCATGGCAGGGTCGCAGGTGATGGAGTGGTCCCTCACCTGGACTTGAATCGAGATACGCCCATGAGTTGCCCAGGAAGTTTTGCCCTAACGTCATTTCCGCCCCGGAAGTGTTTGTTTGACCCTGCAGGTCCATTTCCGGGTCATAGTTGATTATGCTAATATATGCAAATTTAATGAATAAATTATGCAAATTTATGTTAATAAAAATGACCCAGTTTAAATCCAGCTCTTGTGTCCGTGTCGTTACTCCGTCTCTCCAGCAACAAGGGGACACAATCTGAAGTTAGTTGGGGAAAAGATCAAAAGCAACACGAGAAAATATTATTTTACTGAAAGAGTAGTAGATCCTTGGAACAAACTTCCAGCAGATGTGGTTGCTAAATCCACAGTAACTGAATTTAAACATGCCTGGGATAAACATATATCCATCCTAAGATAAAATACAGAAAATAGTATAAGGGCAGACTAGATGGATCATGAGGTCTTTTTCTGCCGTCAGTCTTCGATGTTTCTATATGTTTCTATGAGCCGAATGTTGGCTAAGACTGGAGATGCTGACTCGCTGATGGTGTAGCCTGGAGACCCCAATGTACTGATGGTATTATGATGACCAGCTGGCTAGCGAGTGTCATCAGGCACATGCGCAGAGCATTAAGAAGCCAAACTATGATGGTTTGAAGTTGAACAATGGCTGTTGACAAAGTTTTTGTTCTTGGAATAATTCTTAGTGAGTGCCAGGGGTCTAGGAATTAAAGGACTTTGTGTATGATTCATTTTGTTTGAGCCTTTGTTCTATCGATGTCCTGGAACCTGACAGGTTGTCAGCAGCCAACACCTAGTGGGGGTGGAATCTGACATACTTGTTATCTTGTACATGTTGGAAAAACAATAAATAATTTTTTTTAAAAAATCACTCCCACTGAAACTTTTGACGTTGGGAGCAGGGGGCAAACTTGACAGTCAAGTCAGATACATGTTTTGTTGCTACGTTCAAAACTTCGTGAGTGGACTTCTGTTAATGCAAGATAATTTTGTTTTCTTCCTGTCACAGAACAGATGTGGAGGTTGCAGAGGAGAAGGAGAATCCAACTCCACTCTCACAGTGTCTTTTTGAATTATGTATGGATCCCACTGCCTACCGAAGGGTATTTATCACTTCCTATTTCCTTGGTATGGTACTTTGATCCATCTATGGTAAATCACAGCTATCCATTTGCACAAATCAAGAATTCCAGATAAAGTCTGCACAGTTATCTTTTGTTTTCTTTTTTTAAAAAAGAGATCCATGTGTTTTTTCCTCTGCATATTCTTGTTTCCTATGTAGTAAATGGAGAAAAGAAGCAAGCAACCCCCCCCCATCTTTTCTCAAGATGGCAACAAAATCATCCAAATGGAGGAGGAGGAGGAGAATCCTCTCCTGAATCTTGGTTGCTTAACAATAGCTAGATCTGCAGGTGAATTTTCCATCACGCTAAACCTGTTTTGCTTATAATGTCTTCCTGCCTCCTTCTCTGTGCCAGCGGTCAGACCCCTGAAACCAATCTCCTCCTCTGTCACTGAAACTTCACCTGATCATCAAAAAATTTCCATCAAAGCCGATAAAACATGAAAAGAGAGACCGCTATAACAGAAGCTCTTTGTCAAGATGAGTTTGCACCTAGCCAACAGGAAGAGCAATCAATACTGAAGTTTGAGTTGGTGACCACAACATCCAGATCTGCTAAGCAGAACAGAGTTTTAACCCTTCTCCTATTTGACTGCATGCAATTACCAACAACAGAAAAAGTGTGCCAAGAAAATAAAATTATGTCATAATAAAGGCAACATTTCCAAATGAACAATTTGTTCCCACTGCAGCCTAAGTTTTAAATGCCTCTTAGGTCTTTTTAGTCTAAAAGGAACAAGGAGGACTCAAAGTCAATTTTCAGATACAAGGAAGGAAGGAGGAAAAGGTTAATGTGTAAATTGAGAGACAAAAGGGAACACATAAGTCACTCTAAGCTGGAATTGGCTAAGAAACAAATAATTTGAAAGTTAACAGTAAGATGACCTGTTCAACAGTTATTAAAGGCAAAGATCATACATTAGCACTTTGTCCAAGGTGTCCAGCAGCTACTATTTTAACTATTCCATCTGCCCATCCATCACCCTGGGGGGGGAGTCACTAACCCCCTCAGAGAGGGTCCGCAACTTGGGCGTCCTCCTCGATCCACAGCTCACATTAGAGAAACATCTTTCAGCTGTGGCGAGGGGGGCGTTTGCCCAGGTTCGTCTGGTGCACCAGTTGCGGCCCTATTTGGACCGGGAGTCACTGCTCACAGTCACTCATGCCCTCATCACCTCGAGGCTCGACTACTGTAACGCTCTCTACATGGGGCTACCTTTGAAAAGTGTTCGGAAACTTCAGATCGTGCAGAATGCAGCTGCGAGAGCTATCATGGGCTTTCCTAAATTTGCCCATGTCACACCAACACTCCGCAGTCTGCATTGGTTGCCGATCAGTTTCCGGTCACAATTAAAAGTGTTGGTTATGACCTATAAAGCCCTTCATGGCACCGGACCAGAATATCTCCGGGACCGCCTTCTGCCGCACGAATCCCAGCGACCAGTTAGGTCCCACAGAGTTGGCCTTCTCCGGGTCCCGTCAACTAAACAATGTCGTTTGGCGGGACCCAGGGGAAGAGCCTTCTCTGTGGCAGCCCCGACCCTTTGGAATCAACTCCCCCCAGATATCAGAGTTGCCCCCACCCTCCTAGCCTTTCGTAAGCTCCTTAAAACCCACCTCTGTCGTCAGGCATGGGGGAATTGACATGTTCCTTCCCCCTAGGCTTATAAAATTTGTGTATGGTATGCTAGTGTGTATGATTGGTTTTTAACTTGTGGTGTTCTTAAAATTAATTTAATATTGGATTTGTCTTGTATTGCTGTTGCTGTGAGCCGCCCCGAGTCTGCGGAGAGGGGCGGCATACAAATCTGATTAAACTAAACTAAACTAAACTATTTGTCCTTCCTTTCTCCTATGCTTTTTCAGACACATTGGAATCCCAAAATAAGCCTTTATAGATATGCTCCCTAAATTCACCGTTTTTAAAATGGCCTTTTCATGCCCATAAAAATTTCAGATCTAATTCAGCACTAAGTGCTCAGGTGTTCTCCAGATATCCTGAACTTTCCCTGGTTACTAGAGCCAATGGAAAAGGTTAATGGAAGTTGAGTTCTAATGTATGTAAAGAATATCAGTTAGCTTCTCCTGACAACAGTAGATAAGAACAAATGCATTGACAGTACAGAATGTGACAGGGCATGAGAGCTAAGAAGCAAGACCAAAACTTCACAAAAATAAGATACAGAAGCATATTTATTACAGAATTACAGAATAAGAGAACAACTGAATTGGAAGGGACCTTGGAGGTCTTCTAGTCCAACCCTTTAAGCAGAGACCCTATACCATTCTGGACAAATGGCTGTCCAATCTCTTAAAAACCTCCAGAACTGGAACACACACAAATTCCAGAGGTAAGCTTATCCATTAATTAATTGTTCTCGCTGTTAGGAAATTTCTCCATAATTCTAGGTTGGATTCCTCCTTGATCATTTTCTATTGGTTACATTTTATACTGCCCTTAAGTGCTTCTCTATGACAGCCCCTCAAATACTGGCAGATAGTATCTTGTCACCGAAAGCAGTATTCAGCCTAGTTTGGATGAACTGGTAGTAGCGACCTGAGGGTGGGGTGGCTGCACCCGCTATGCCATTCTATTTAGCCACATTTTCAAGCTGCACATGAGAGCAAAGTGCATGCATGGAGGGCTGCACACATGCACAGAAGGCGTGCTTGTGAATAAAGTGAGCACACAGATGCTCTCACATTGTCAGTGCTGGACGAACTGGTAGGGAAATTATATGAATCCCACCTCTGCCTGTCACCCCTAATCCTTTTCTTTGTTATGCTACCTAGTTCCCAGGGGTAGGCAAAGTTGGCTCTTCTATGACTTGTGAACTTCAACTCCCAGAATACCCGAGCCAATCATGCTAGCTCAAGAATTCTGGGAGTTGAAGTCCACATGTCATAGAAGAGCCAACTTTGCCTACCCCTGCTTTAACCAATCATCATACAACTTAGCCTTCGGACACCTAATTACCTTTGTTGACCTTTTCTCCACTCTTTCTAAAGTGTCAACATCTTTTTTGCATCATGAAGACCAGAAGTGTGGGGACTTTCCAGTGCAGTATAAAGTTATATTAATACTTCACGTGAGGTTAATGATATTCCTCTCTTCATGACCTAGGACTGCATTGGGGTTTTGGCAGCTGCAGCACACACCATAACTTAAGTGGTTGTCCATTAGGACATGTGGATCCCTGTCACATTTACTGCTATTGAGACAAGTATCGCCTATTCTACACTTGTACATTGGGCTTTTAGTTTTCTTCCTTTGTTCATCACTGGATTGCATGATATAATGTTCTTGTCCTTCAGCAAAATCTGTTCCTGAAGGACAGGAACTTCTTCTGCTTCCTTTTACTATAGTAAAAGGAAGATCTTTGCATTTTGTTATTTTTCTCCTATTCTTAATTCTACCTTTATATGCATTTCCTCTTAAGGCTTGGTCTTATGCAGCATTGTCTCTTTTTTCAACTTTCCTTCACTCAGGCATTGCATGTTACTTGTTACTATCTGCTTTGCCTGCTGTTTCACTTAATATAATGGCCATGTAATTTGTAATTTGTCTTTCCATATCTCTTTTCTGTTCTTCATTTTGTCTTTGTTGTAGACCACTTTGGTCTCTCTAGTTCCCAGAGACTGGTGGGAGGAGCTGCTGGCTATGAGTGGGGGAGTATGAGAGGGAGTACAGGGGACAAAGGCAGTGGCCTAATAGCCACAAATCATATAACTATAAGCCAAAAATAGCAATAATACATTCAGGGTTAGTGTGCTTGAGATTGTGATTTTATTTTATTTAAAAATAACCGGCTTAGTTCAGTGTAACATTTGCTTTTCAGCTCTTTTTCACAGTACTCCCTTCCAATTTGGATGCTGTCTTCTTTTTAAACAAATTATTAGTAGTGTTGGGCGAACCAAACCTGCAAAGTTTGGGTTCGAACCAAACTTTGCGTGGTTCGGTATACCGAACCCGAACCCAAACTTTTTGCAAACGTTCGGCAAAAGTTTGGGGGGCCACCAGGGATCACCGAGAAGCACCCCGGCTGTTTCTGAAGGTGACAGCTGGGCGGCGGCGCTCCCCAGAACAGCCATGGAGCTGTTGGCCGATCGGGAGGCGCAAAAGAAGGTGGGGAGTCACACGAGGGAATTCCAGGGGCGGAGGTTTGACATCACTGAGACGTCCTTCTTGGCCTGCTGAAATGGGGACTCCAGGAAGGACTTCTCAGTGATGTCAAAGGTCTGCCCCTGGAATTCCCTCGTGGGATTGCCCACCTCCTTTTGTGCCTCCCGACTGGCCGACAGGTCCCTGGCTGTTCTGGGAAGCGCCACCACCCAGCTGTCACCTTCCGGAACAGTCGGGGCGCTTCTTGGCGGTCTCCTGAATGCCAAACCCGGAAGTTTGGCAAAAGTTTGGGTTCGGGAGAGCGCTGGGAAGTACCCCGACTGTTCCGGAAGGTGACAGCTGGGCAGCGGTGCTTCCTAGCACTTTCCCGAGTGCCGAACTCGAAAGTTCAGCAAAAGTTCAGGTTCGGATGCCGAACCCGAATTTTTTTAAAAAAATTGGGTCCCGAACCCAAACTTCATTGGGTTCACCCAACATTAATTATTAGTTTACATGGACAGAAGTGTATTGTTAAGATAGTCAAAAATCCTGGTAAGGACTGTGATGTGGATACTATTATATATCTTGGCACAAACAATCTGTCCCCCAAAGATGTACTTTTTGTGGAGAATGATTTCCAGAGCTTGGGGGATGAATTTAGTAGTATAAGTTGTAGGCTTATCTTTTCAGAGGTTTTACCAGTAAATAAGGAACAAAAAGGGAAAGGCCAGTGTGTAGCAGAGGTTAATGTGTGGCTAAAAGAGTGGTGTAAAAGGGAAGGCTTTGGTTTTATTAATTATGATGTCTGCAGCTGGTCCATTGAAAAAAACTAAAAAAGAGATGGTTTGCATCCATCAAAAAAAGGATCTGAGTTATTTGGCATTAAATTCACAGATTTTTCTGGATAAACATTTAAAATGAACAGCAGGGACAGAAAATTAATTGATACAGAACATTTTGTACCCAGCAATCTAAAATTAATAGGGTTACCAGTGCATGTAACGTAGATGTTTGTGGGGGTAAGATTATCAACCTTTCTGTCAAGCAAAATCAAGCATTTAATAGTGAGTACCATACCATGTGCACTAATCAAACAGGTGGCAAGAAAGTAGAGGCAGTCAGGCACAACACAGGTTATATAGACAGTAAACACAGGGTCAATTACATTGGACTCAAATGTCTATACCCCAGTGCATAGAGTATGAGGAATAAACAGGATGAACTAGAAATTCAAATAAATGAAGGCAGACAAGATATTGTTGCCATTACAGAAACTTGGTGGGATGAAATCCACAAATGGAACATATAGCTAGAGGGATTTAAATTATTTAAAACAAATAGCCCAAACGAAAGAAGAGCTGGAGTTGCACTATATATGAGAAACAGCACAACAATGATTAAAATTATCTTGAATGCTTTTGGATCAACATTAAAGGGTGACATGAACATAGGTCTATATTGTAGGTCACCAAACCAAAGAGAGGAAATAGATGAACTTTTTGCTAGTCTAGTCAGCTAACTAAGGTATGTAGGAGTCTGTGGAGAGGGGCGGCATACAAATCTAATAAGTAAGTAAGTAAGTAAGTAAGTAAGTAAGTAAGTAAGTAAGTAAGTAAGTAAGTAAGTAAGTAAATAAATAATACATACATACATACATACATACATACATACATACATACATACATACATACTATTTAAAGGAGTAATAGTAATGAAAGATTTTAGTAATGAATAGTAATGGAAGATTTTAACTATCCTGATATCAACTGGAAGACAAACTCTGCACCCAGCAAAAGATCCAACAGGTTCCTAGCAAACCTAGCAGACAACTTTGTTTCCCAAAAAGTAGAGAAAGGAACAAGGGGATCAGCCATATTGGACTTAATTCTCACTAACAGAGATAAAATGACAGAAGGTGTTGAAGCTACAGGCACCTTGGGAGCAAGTGATCATGAAATATTGGAATTCAACATTATGCAAGCGCAAGTACTAAAACAAAGCCAAACTAGAGTCTTGGATTTTAAGAAAGCTAATTTCAATAAACTTAGAGAGAAGTTGGGAATGATTTACATGGATAAGCATCCTCAGGGGGGAAACAACTCAAGAAAGTGATGCCACTCTAATGGTAAAAAGTGAAGAGGAATGAAAGAGCCCCTTGATGTGGGTGCAAATGTTGGTTTGAAACTCAATATTAAGGAAACTAAGATTATGGCATCCTGTCCTCTCAATTCCTGGCAAATAGATGGGGAAGAAATGGAAGTTGTTAGATATGCTGCCCAGTTACCTGCCCAGTTACCTGGGTAAAAGTCAAAAGTTCAGATTTCTTTATTGCATGTTGATTGGTTAGCCTCTTTTGGCGCTAAAATTGTAGCAAGGTAAAAGCTGCCTGTTGCTGGGGCTAGTTTGTATAAATACTGAGAACTGTCATTGTATTGCGCTCTGAATACACACTTGCTAATTGACTGTGTTAGGCTACCTTGTTCCTGTCAGAACAATAAACTTGAGTTTGATCCCACTTATATTGAGAGTCATTACAGAAGTAGTGACAGATTTTATTTTTCTGGGCTCCACGATCACTGCAGATGGGGATTACAGCCAAGAAATTAAATGACGCTTGCTCCTGTGGAAGAAAGCTATGGCAAATCTAGACAGTATACTAAAAAGCAGAGACATCACCATGCCAACAAAAGTGTGTATAGTCAAGGCTATGCTTTTCTCAGTTGCAATGTACGGCTGTGAAAGTTGGACTATAACAAAGGCTGAGCACCAAAGAATGAGGCCTTTGAACTATGATGCTAGAAAAGACTTCTGCAAGTCCTTTTGACTGCAAGGCAATCAAACCGGTTAGTCCTAGAAAAGGTCAATCCTGACTGCTCTTTAGAGGGCCAGATCATGAAGATCAAACTCAAATACTTTGGCCACCTAATGAGAAAGGAGGACTCACTGGAGAAGAGCCTAATGCTGGGAACATTTGAGGGCAAAAGAAGAAGGGGGGAGAATGAGGTGGCTGGATAGAGTCACTGAAGCAGTCGGCATAACTTTGGAACTAACAACACATGCTATGTATCATGCAATGTTATGTCTTAATAATCATGTTATGCATCATGCAAAAATGCATATTCTTACAGAGGTAAACAAAGTTGGCCTGTATTACGAAACCCATGGTATTCTATTTGCAAACCACTTAGTTTAAAAATCAGATTGAAGAGAGATTAGGTTGCTTTGTTGACTTCAGCTGTAAATCAAGAAGAGATTCCAGGAAATAGGTAAAGCAATTCTAGTGCAAAACATAAGAGGGCAGTGGTCTATATATCAGTGGGAAATGGAGTGCAGTGGGGTCATCCATAAAGACTCGGTAATGAGTCAACAATCTGTTTGATACTCCCCCCCCTAAAGCACAACTATTTACATGCCATGTTCCTATTGTGGCAGGGGACAGGAGCTTCTGGCAAGTGACAGGATGTTAATATCAACTGTCAGTCAGAGTTTCAATGCTATTGAATTGCTAACTTGCTTCACACTCTGGAATCATCTAAGCTGCCAGCAGTACAGAAATCGAGTGTCACAGGTCTATTTGATGTGATTTTTTTAAAAAAGAAATCCATCCATCATCTATCTATCTATCTATCTATCTATCTATCTATCTATCTATCTATCTATCTATCATTTGTCTATCTTCAAATCATTAATCATAATCAAAAGTTATAAAATAAAATAATAAATAACAGATAAAATCTGTCATAAAACCCAGTCTGTCCATTACACATGGTCTACAATACTAAAATTACAAACCATAAACTGTGAGGCCTGTAGTCAGTTTAATACTAAAAGGGAAAGGAATAAGCAAGGTTTACCGCATTTGATGTATAAATTACCATATTTTTCAGAGTTTAAGATGCACCGGAGTATAAGACGCACCTTAGTTTTTGGGGAGGAAAATAGGGAAAAGAATCTACTTACCAGGTATTCATCTGGCTATCATCCTTAGTTTGATCAGCTTCAGCACATTATTTTATCCCCTGGTTAGGGCTTTAAAAAAACCTTATTTGGAGAGAGCAACAATGAAAGAGCTTACAAGCTGATAAGAGCTGGGAACGTTGTTAGCACCTGGTTAGGGCTGGAAAGAAACTTATTCGAGCAAGTTAGAGCAATGAAAAAACCCTGCAAAGACTTAGGGCTTGAAAACATTCTTCGCAGAGAGTGACAATGGAAGAACCTGCAAGGTAAGAGCTGGGAAGATTGTTAGCACCTAATTAAGGCTGGGGGAAAAACTTTTTTTTTTAAAAAAAAAGCTACATTCAGAGTATAAGACACACCCAAATTTTCAGCCTTTTATACTCTGAAAAATATGGTAGTTATGGTGGATTAGACACTTGTTTTTTACAAGTTCTAAGTAGTATATCTTCTTCACTGGTCATCAAAAGCTTTGGGAAGCTAAGGTACCATAGACTAAGCTAAATAGCATAATTACTTCACTATTTAAAGCTATCTCTCTCTCCCTCCCTTCCTCTTCATTTTTCTATAGTTATAAAGTATAGAATAACAGAGTACAGAAACCGACACAGACTTTTAATTACAAAAGAGGCCACAAGTAGACCAAACCCTACAATATCCAACCTTCCCTTTTGGAGAAAGAATTTTTAGACAGCTGTGACATACCAAGGACACAGCATCCTTCCTAAATGAAATGAGTCATCTGTGCAAATTCCAGTCAGAATTCAGACTTCAGCATGGGGCTGAGCTGATATGGCTTCGGTTATGTTCCTTAATGACTTTTCTTGGAACCTGAGTGGAATAGTGCAGATGTTGATACCGTCAATCATGGTATTTGACTGGCTAGCCTACAAAAAAAAAGTTGGGGATAGGAAGCATGTCTGACTAGTGTGGTTCTGTTCCTTCTTCAACAGATGATTGCAATCTGTTGTGGTGGGAGAAGAGAGGTTAACTCAGTGGCCTCTAATTTTTAACACCCACATGAAACCTCCTGGGGAGATC
Source organism: Erythrolamprus reginae (assembly GCF_031021105.1). NCBI lineage: Eukaryota > Metazoa > Chordata > Lepidosauria > Squamata > Dipsadidae > Erythrolamprus > Erythrolamprus reginae. The sequence goes on from NC_091950.1 coordinate 251,231,398, forward strand.
ACCCAATAATTTGGGATGTGGTATCATTATAATTATAAATCACCATTACAGACTGCAAAAGAGATGTTATCAAGTGTGCTATCTGGGAACCTGGGGGAGGAATCTGAATGGGAGAGGACAGACTAACCTTGAATCTCCATGAAGATTTCTTGATGGTTTTCAGAAGGCCATTAAAACTGAGCTCTTTTTTGGAGAACATTCCAGAATGTTGATAACTGAAAATCAGTAAGTAATTTACACCCACTGTGTCACATTTTATTTCTAACTCTTTGTTTTTGCTATTATGGTGCACGCTCGTTCTAAGGTTTCCCCCTCTCTTTCTGCTACTTTTGTTTTAATTTTACTGTGGGTGTTTTAATTTTTCCTTTTTATATTTTGCATATCACTAAGAGTCATCATGAGATTGTGTTTAAATATAAAACTAATAAAGGATCACAAAGCATCTTTACAGTACTAAAACTAGAATGCTATCAATTTTTTTTAAAAAAAGTTAGATTTGACCATATTAAACTTATCATTAAGGCATTGAGATCATTTTCAGGAAGAACTCTAAATATTTTTAGAATCAAAAGTAAAAATCTACAAGATTATTTTTACACAACTGTGTGTCATAGGATGTGAATGACCTGTCAGACAGTGATAACGTAAGTTACTTTCTCAATTTCTTGTGACACAACATTTTTCTCTTGAAATCTAATGGGGTGGTGGGGAAGAGATTTTAAAATGAGTTTCAGTTGCCTCCATTTCTATTCTTACAGTTTTGGATTCTGAAATTTCAAATGTGTTCTGCAAGTAGTGTGGAAAATTGTGGCTCCTGACCAATGATACAAAAAATACTTTTGCCAGTCACCTAGAAAAGAATTCAAAAGAAGCAAACCCAGTAATTGCAGTTGGGTGAACTTCCTTTTATACATTAAAAATCATTAAAATAAACAACATTTTTATTTTTCTCCCTTCAGTATTATCACGGTGTGTGACTGGCCTTTATATATAGATTTTCAGGGTCAATATAAGGCAGAGAGCAATGAGGATTGCCCCAAGATACTTAACAATATCTGCACATAATTTAGCTTCCTTCTGCCAAAAGCAAATAATCCAGTTGAGGTTAATAGGATCCCGTCAGTCACAGCTTACTATGAGAGTTCATCCTTATTCAAAGGTTTTCATATGGCAAACCTGAACAAATCAAGATGTTAATTTGTTCAACAAATACATGCACATGCAAACTGATGGGCTTGGGGGTGGGGGGAAGTGAAATGCCTTCCTGGTCCAATTAGGGAGATTTTTTTTCAAAAATTGAACTAAGAAGGCCTATTAAAATTTTCACTTCTTCCTATCATTTTGTTCATTGTGTTTATGATCTACCGGACCGTCTCTTACCACATACCTCCCAGAGACCAATAAAAGCCCACCGAGTTGGCCTCCTCCGGGTCCCATTGACTAAGCAATGCAGGTTGGCGGGACCACGGGGGAGGGCCTTCTCTGTGGCGGCCCCGGCTCTATGGAACTAACTACCGCCTGATGTCCGTACTGCTCCCACCCTGCTGGCCTTTCGTAAGGCCAGGAAGACCTGGCTCTGTCGGCAGGCCTGGGGGAAATAAATTTACTTCCAACTCTTGATGGCCAACTCTATGAATGGTGTGCATGTGTATGATAGTGACTGTCTTTTTAAATAACTTTTTAATGGGGTTTTAGCTTCAGATAATGTTTTAGTTTTAGATAATGTTCGACTTCTTTTTTTCTTTTTTTTAATTTATTTAATTAGATTTAATTATATTTCTGTAGATGCAATGTATCTATTTATATTGTATTTTTATTATTGTTGAAAGTCGCCCTGAATACTTCGGGATTGGGTGGCATAGAAGTCAAATAAGTAAGTAAGTAAGTAAGTAAGTAAGTAAGTAAGTAAGTAAGTAAGTATAAGTAAGTAAGTAAGTAAGTAAGTAAGTAAATAATAAATAAATAAACAAATAATACATACTGTACATCAATGTTCCCTCTAATTTTTTTTCGGTGTGGGCGGAATAGTGTCTGAGCGGCAGTCCCTTCGGGACTGGGTTGCATAAAGTACAAATAAATAAATAAATAGGGGAAAATTTTTATTAAAAGAAATTAATAATAAAACAAAACCAAAATCTATTACTATTAAAACTGAAACAACCAGCAAAACCAAAAACACAACTACAGTGATACCTCATCTTATGAACCCCTTGTCATACAACCTTTTCGAGATACAAACCTGGGATTTAAGATTTTTTTGCCTCTTCCTCCAAACTATTTTCACCTTATGAACCCGCCGCCGCCACTGGGATGCCCCACCTCTGGACATCCGTTGCCAGCCGAAGCGCCCGGTTTTGCACCAGTGGGATTCCCCTGAGGCTCCCCTCCATGGAAAACCCCACCTCCATGTTTTGCGATGCTGCAGGGAATCCCAGCAGGGGAATCCCAGCAGCATGAAAACGGGCGCTTCAGCTGGCAACGGAAGTCCAGAGGTGGAGTTTCCCAGCGAGGGAAGCCTCAGCGAAATCGCAGCAGTGGTGTACCAGTGATGACCTTTTCTGGTTAGAGAGAGTCATTGTTAACTATGTTCAGATAAGTGCCAGATACCACAGATGTGTATGCTGCCTCTGAAGACTATCTGGTTGCTGAGTTAGAACACAGCCAGAAAAGGGATAGCTATGTCTACACAATAACAATGTAGGGTTTATACAATGACTTTTGTACTATGTTTCTTAGGATAATTCAAATATCCGGTTCTTGCATTAAAAACTGTATTGCAATGCAGAGGTACAAAAGGCAATTATTTTGTGCTTTCCAGAGCCTCTCTAGAAAGAGCAAGTTCAATATTTTTATTTTATTACTGCTTGTTTTATATAGGTAGGGCTCGATTTACAACAGTTCATTTAGTGACCATTCAAAACTACAACTTTACTGAAAAAAGTTATTTATGACCATTTTTTCATACTTAGGATGGTTTTCAGCATCCCAATGGTTCACGTGATCAAAATTTAAAGACAGTTGGCAACTGATTAATATTAATAATGGTCGCTGTGTCCCAAGGGCATGTGATTACCTGTTGCAACCTTCTGACCAGCAAAGTCAATGAGGAAACCAGATTCACTTAAGAACCGAGTTACTAACTTAACAGCTGCAGCAATTCACTTAACAGCTGTGGCAAGAAAAGTCGTAAAATGGGGCAAACCTCAATTAACAAATGTCTCACTCAGCAACATAAATTTTGGACTCAATTGTGGCAGTAAGTCAAGGACTGCCTGTATTAATTGCTAACTAGGGCATTCAAAACCTTTGCTAGAGCAATTCTTGAATACAGCTTGTCTGCCTGGAACCCACACTGTATATATATATATGCCTACCGTCCCTGTCTTACTGTCCCCATTTATCTGTATTTACATCCTTTGTTCATTTTTACGTTCCTACCTATATTTGTTTATCTTCTACATGTTTGACAAAAAAATGAATAAATACATAATTGCAAAAGGTCAATTTAATCTAAAAGCAATGTATGGATTCTTAAAGTAATAACATTTAAGTTTATTTAATATTGTATAAAATTAATTTAAAATTCTAAATACATTAGTTAATATAGGGAAGTTCTCTTGGAGATTCTCAAATGTTAGTTGCAAATCATTGCAAATTTGTAAATGTTTATACACACGTGGGTATAAAATACATACATAGAAATACCCAACAGGATATTTCATTGGATAGTTATGTTTTTCAAGTTACTTATGTACACACACACACACACACACACACACACACATTATTTCAGCTGTGCTTTCCGACTGCAGCCCTATATAATATTTGATTGCAATCCTGTGTGAATTTTGCAGTAAGTTTCTCAACAGACCCACATTGCTCATCGAACCAGACTAAAAATGATCCCTAAGCTTTTTATCAAATGAACCATTTTTATTGCTTTCCTGTGTTCTTTCCAACAATGTCAAATAAGGATTTGCTATTATATATACCGGCCATTGAATTGGACAATACTCGGAAAAACAATTCAGGAACATCCATTTGTCAAGTGTACCCACACAAACTAGACTCATTTCAAATAAATGATTTAGGTTCAGTTTGCAAATGTTTCTAAAGGCAGAATTTTATACTGCCAAGACAAACAATACAACATGGAAAAAGGCACCCTAACTAGAAGCTATCCGCTAACAAAAACGTCTTGCCCTTTTGCCCAGTTAGATATGCTGCTGCCAACAAAATCTGCATCCAAAATATTTTCTATCCTGAATATGTGCATATAGATACAGATGAAATGTTCAGCTTGTAATGTAATCTCTTGACTTGGGTTTATAGAGCAGTGTGAGCATCCATGGAATAAAATGGCTTTGGCTGTTCTTATCTTGTTGCTTTTAGAAAAGTCATGTTTCATGTGACGCACCTGTCTATAACTAATTTTAACTTGCATTTTCAGCATCTTACTAAAAACTGTATTGACCAAATGTAGCCTAGGTCTCAGAGGTCAATATTTATGAGTGCATCTGATAATGATCATGACAAAGAAAAAATTGTGGCTTGGAATGTAGGAAAATAGCAAAGAACATGATTTAATGTTTGAAGGGAATGAAAGAAAACCAGATAAGTTGTATATCTGGGAAACTAGGAGAAAGGGAAAAGGATGCACTAGATCTGAATAAAAGCATTCTAATTATGCGGAATATATATCAGAATATATCAATTGGTATCTTCTAGGTTACTGTGCATATTTAAGAAGACAAGAATGTATAGATTGGTACAGCTACATATTATGCTCCAGTGAATTGTCAAAAATGAAAGAACCAAATGGGAATTTTGGGGGCAAAAAAACTGTACAGCATTCTGAATGACTATGACCCAAGGGGGGGGATGACACTAGGTGACCATAATGGACGGATGAAAACAAAAGACTGGTTCATGGAAGGTTCATTTACTGATAGGGTCCCTTAATGGTTAGCCACCATACTCTGGAGATCCATCTTCAACCTGGGATTTAAAAGATCTGTTTTTAATTCCAGTGTTCCCATAGATAGCAGCCTTGGTGTTGATGATATGGGGCAACAAAATAAATGAGAGAACGTAGTCTAGCTATGTAGCATATTATGCATGAAAAAGAGACCAACCTATGCTAGTTGACTCAGCTCAAATGCGTTCACATTGTGGTCCTTTCCATTCTTGAATTGGATTATCAAATGCAAATTAAAACCAGAACTCTGCCAAATTTTAAACTCATATAACCCACATGAATTGATAATGCTCTATAACCATAATGGCGAACCTATGGCATGTGAGTCAGAGGTTACATGCTGTTCTGTCTGGGTCACTCCAGAAGCCAATACCAACCCAAAAAGAGAAGCCACATTGGTAAAAGGCAAAGGCAGTTTATATAATTCAAGGAAAACACAGGTAACAGAAAATGTCCTTACAAACAGGAAAAACGCTGGAACTTCAAATATATACACGAAGGGAATAGTCCATGAAGCAATACCAGATTCCTGCTGCCAAGACGAAGCTGTAGATAGCAAACAGACGCCTCCCACGAGTCTTCCAAACTGCGAGGCCATAAGCCAAGATCAGAGACGCTGAGAATCAAAACAGGTCACTGCAACTCCAATTGATAACACTCCACATGGCTTCAAGGCCTTGCCTGCCTTTTAAACCCTGCTGATGAGGACCACACCCAAACCCAGCTGTTTCTAATTCAATGGTGAAAATATTTCTTTAACTGCTCCTTTCGTTGCTCTGAACGTCTCTGTCTTATGTCAATGACAGCTTGTGCGTCATCACCTAATGACTCCAAGCTACTGGCTGGGGAGAGCCCCCCCCCCGGGGCTCTCATGCTGTTCTCCTTCATCCCATTCCTGACTCTCCTCTCCCCCTTCCTACTGTTCAGCCCCCTCCTCTGCGCCGTCATCCTCCTCTGGGCATGGAGCCAGCAGAGACACAGCTGGTCCCTGAGCAGCCTCAGGCTGAATCACAACACATGCAGAGCCATATCTGTGGCCACATGAACTGTTGCCCTAGGTCAGCTCCAGCATGCAACCTCTTGCACACAACCCACACAACCCCCCTCCCACTTTGGATGCCAGGTAAGTACAGGGCTCATCTGGTAGGGTGAAAAACAGCCCTCCCAGAAATCTGGAAACAGGCCATTTCTGGCCTCCGGAGGCTGGGGGAGGTCATTTTTGTCCATAAATTGGATTAGTTCACCCATGTTGTATCTTAGTGAAGCAAAGATGCAAAACCAAACTTTGCTGATTGTCTTATTTACTTTTCAGAAATGAAATCAATTCAGACCTGGTATCCTTATTTGCCTTCTGCTACTTTTGTCTTCCAAGTTCCAGTGTTCCACTGACTGTCTTTCCAGTCATTAAGAGACAACATAAGGAATTAAAAGTGTGGTGATATTTATGGAACACTTAACTCCAGAACAAAAGATCATGCAGTAATTCAGGTTGTATAAATTGTACACAAGGGCTTATAATTTCGAATTTGGGAGACAAGGACTAGTTATTATTTTGCTTGGTAATTATATTTACTACATTAATTAGCATTCTTATGTGATGTCTGCATCTGTGTCTATATCTGCATTGGGCAAAGTATACACACAGCAAAGCAAGTCACAATCTGGACAGAACATAGCAAAACAGAGTAATTCTTACTATATCTCTACTTTATTTATTTAAACCTATTTGTCAAATATACATTAAAGGAGGATAGGTTGGAAGTAGATGAACATAGTTTTAAAATTGAAGGGGGGAAATCAATACATTTTGGTGATGATACTATTCTGATAGCTGAAAATGCAAATAAGATGTAAGTTCTGGTAATGAACACCACAGAAAATGGAATTAATGGTTACAACTATAGGTGTTGAAAAAAGTTAAGATCAACTAGTGTCAACTGTAAAGGAACCCTAAATCAGTTTTTTTTTTAAAAAAACCCAAAAACATGAAGATTGCTATTTAGCAAAGTGGCAATGAATATCTTAGAAAAACATTCTGTAATGTCTGTAGCTACAGAAATCAGAATTGTGCAGGTAATGTTTTTTCCTGAGACACTGTATGGAAGCAAAAATTAGACTTTGAGGATATAGAGTAGCAAAGTCTTGAATTTTGGTATTGGACCGTGATGGTAAACCTATGGCACACATGCCGAAAGTGGCACACAAAACTATCTCTCCAGGCATGCGAGCCAGTGCCCATTGCTCTTCCAGAGTATGGTGTGCCGGCCAGGAAAGGTCTTAAGAGAAGTGAAAAAGTCAGCCTTAAACCTATTGATTTTCAAGTCATATGTAAATGACTTGATCATGGGCAAGACAATACATTGGAATAAGTATGTATGTATGTATGTATGTATGTATGTATGTATGTATGTATGTATGTATGTACAGCATAGTTCCCTCTAAGCTGAGCAGTGAGCAATCGCTCACTTAAAAATCATCATCAACTCAGAGTTTTTCAAACCTGCCCAGAAGCCGAGAGGGAAAGAGTGAGAGGGAAGGAGAGAGAGAGGAAGAGAGGAAGAGAGAGAAACAGATAGAAAAAAGAGAGGAAGGAAAAGAGAAAGAAAAAGAATGGGAGTAAGGAAGAGAGAAAGAAACTAGCTCAACTATTTAAGTGGCATTTTGATATTGATAGTGTTGCCCTATTATGAGCTCACTGTTATAGACACACAGTGCAGTATTTTATTTTGAAATTCCCTGAGGCAAAACAGGGTGGGTTTTTTATTTGTTTGTTTGTTTGTTTGTTTGTTTGTTTATTTATTTGTTTATTTATTTAATATTTCTGTGCCACCCAGTCCCGAAGGGACTGCCGCTCAGACACTATACTTTTCCGCCCCCCCCCAAAAAAAAAAATTAGAGGGAACACTGCACCAGCCACAAAAATCCCTTCAAATTCTTTTGAGATCCTTCATTCTTGGTGGTTTGCAAATTGTGCAGACTTAGCAAGCCCAGGCAAGGTTTGGGGCATGTGTGTGTCTTTGCTAGCCTATCCTTCCTGCATGACAAATGAGTGTGAAAGTGAAAAATAAGAACCAATTTGCAATTCAGGTTGGTGGTCTCTCATTTAAAGAAAATCAGTTCAAAACCAAAGACTAACAACCATAATCATTCTTTCACAGCAAACTATTTTGTGTGGCATTAGCCATGGATTTGTGTTATTTATGTGCCGTTTCCAATTCCCTTTGATGTTGGGAGCTAATACAAAATAAAAAGCTGAAGTTGAACAAATGTTACCGTTAACATTCTGAAAATTGTAACATGATCCATCTTGTTCGCAGGGCAATCAAATAAACTGATATAAATAAGTACAAATATTTATATGTAAATTGTATATTGAGTTTAAAAGAGATGAGGTCGGGGTGGGTTTTTACTTACCTTGCTGCCAGTTTGCTTCCTCCCATACATCAGGGGTGGGCTGCTGTTAAATTATGAATTTAGTGATCCTTGAGGTCCAAAAGATTGGGGACCCCTGCTTAAAAGATGTACTGTATATGGGAGACAACCTAAAAAGAGAGAGAGAGAAAAAGAAAATTTAAAAAATTTGGATGAGGGTGAAAGATGTGGGATAAAAGGAAATGGAAAGAGAAAGAGTACAAAGCAAAAGATCTTATGAAAGTTTTTCGATAATGTGTATGAATATGAGAATACTAGAATTATATAAGTTGAATAATTGTTTGTATGTCATGTAAGAGATAATAATTATTTTTGAATATTTGTTCGGAATTTAGTGAAGAAATTTATATTATTCCTGGAATTGTATAAGTGAACAAATGAGTTTATATTAATAGTAAGAGTACAAGAAATGGAGAGAATATTACTGTGTTTCCCCGAAAGTAAGACAGTGTCTTACTTTCTTTTTACCCCCCAAAAGCCCCACTACGTCTTACTTTCGTGGTATGTCTTACATTGGAAAAAAATTGAAAGGGTCGCGTTCCCGAAGGCATCTCCCCAGAGTCCAGAAGGGCAGCCGCGGGACAGGAGCCTCGTGAGCCCTTTTCCAAGTTCAACCTCAGGGCTCCAAGCGGCGTGCACGCGTGGAGCCATAGATGCGTGTCGGGGAAGCGTGTGTCTGGAGGGGAGGAGCCGCTCTGCGCAGTTGGGCAGCCCCACCTGCCTGCCGGAAAGGAGGCGGGCGAAGGAGGGCGCAGCTCCGGCCGCTCTCCTCGGAGCTGGTCGGCCTCGCTGGCCGCTTGCAGCCGAGCATCGGCAGGACTCGGTTGCTGGGATGAGCACCTTCGCTGCAAGCCGCCGCCCGCTCAGCCCACTTCGGACCAGTGCCGTCCTTTGCTTTGCCAAGTCGCTTCCCCCCCCCCCCGGCAATACCCCCGTGTTTCCCCGAAAGTAAGACATATGTCTTACTTTCGGGGTATGGCTTATATTAGCCGACCCCCCTGAAACCCCCGATACGTCTTACAATCGGGGGTGTCTTACTATCGGGGAAACAGGGTATATATATAAAAATTGTGAGTAATAATGAAAAGCTAGAGAATAGATCATGATTGATAGATGGAAAGATTGAATAATGAAAAAAGGAAAGATCACGTCTTTGATTATTAGAATGATAGGAGAAGGGGGGAAAGAGGGATAAAATAGAGATAGAAATATGAAGGGGGAAGAATAAAATGGATATTAAAATGATAGGAAGTGTGGTAGAATTATGAGAAGGATTAGAATTGAAAGATGATAATAGACATTATGTGTTAAAATCAGAAATGAAAATGAATTTTAATTATTAAGAATAATATTATGATTATTTTTATTGATAGGTTTGAAACCCAGAAAACAAACCATTCATGACATAACATATATAAAAATAAAAACACTTTTTTTTAAAAGAGGGGAGGGGAAGTACTGGGAAAAGTTTAAAAGTTTTGTCTGAGAAAATGTAGAAGATGTTTCTATTTGGTATAGTTGCAGTCTAGTATGAGAAAAGAACGAGAAAAGCTGCCAAGATTGGAAAAAGTCAAGACCTTTTTAAATGTCCCAAAGAATTCTGAGAATAATTCCATTCTTCTTTCTCGAGGGTAGGACTTTCTAGGAATAATAGGCTTGGGGAGAGATTTGTCAAAAGTGGATGGTTTTGAAAAAAAGTGGAGACAAGAAATTCAAAAGGCCATCAGGCCAGCTTTACAATGTAAATAGTCTCTGTCTGTAATCAGAACAAGGAAGATCATAAAGAAATATATGGGTGAACGAACAAGCAAACATGAAAGCAACATCTCAGAGACTCTCTTGCCACTGCAATGGATGGGTATCTGATGGGTCTTATCAGGAAGAAACAAAAAGCTCAATTCATCTAAATTAAGGTGACCAGACATCCCACTTTTGGTGGGGCAGTCCCGGTTTTTAATAATTTGTCCCGTGTCCCACGGGGTTTTTAAAAAATCCCAATATTCCTTTTTCTCGACTGCCCAGAGCGAATAAAGTGTTTCCTTTCTCTGGGCGCTGGGAGAAGCTTCCTCATCTCGGCGCCCAGAGAAAGGAAATGCTTTATTCACTCTGGGCAGTCCAGAGTGAATAAAGTCCAGGCTATGGGTTGCTTTGTGCATGCCCAACACAGAGAGAGGGAGGGAGAGAGAGAGAGACAGAAAGACAGAGAGATCGGAAGGTTGGAGAAGAAACTGAGCATGTACCTCTCTGGCGTTGGGGGGGGAGAAAGAGTGCTGCTTCCAGTATAAGAAGCAGCCTGAAAGAAGAATAGCCAAGCTACTTTGCTCTCTTCCCTTGTCTTACTGTTTTTATGCTTTTCAAAAACGGAAAAGATAATAAATTGATAAAATTGCCGAACTTGGAAGCAATACACAAAAACAAACATTGAGGTAAAAATCTGTAGAGATTTTTCAGTCGTCCGTCGTCCATCCCCCCCCCCCAATGGTGTCCTGCTTTACCGAAGTTATAATCTGGTCACTTTAATCTAAATGGAATAAATAGTATATGGGATGCTATTTTATTGAGCTGTAGTGGTGCAGTGATTAGACTGCAGTACTGCAGGTTACTTCTGCTGACTGCCAGCTGCCTGCAATTTGGCAGTTCGAGTATCACCAGCTCAAGGTTGACTCAGCTTTCCATCCTTCCGAGGTCGGTAAAATTAGGACCCTGATTGTTAGGGGCAATATGGCTGGCTCTGTAAACTACTTAGAGAGGGCTGTAAAGCACTGTGCAGATGTATGTGATGCTACTGCTATTAAAATTCTAATGTTTAACAAAGACCTAATCAGGAATAATTCCTTTGAACTAAAACCATGTGTAGCATATGTGAGTAACCAGCACTTTTTCAAATTATGAGGGTTATCCGGAAAGTAAGGTTACAAGGCACTCCAAGTGCAAAGTGCACGCTGTGATACACTACCTGAATGCTAAGGGCATGAACACTGCTGCGATTCATCGCGAAATCATTTCAGTTTATGGAGAGGATGCCAAAAAATTCAAAACTCAGCAATTGGCGAGAAAAATCTTGAAAAATTATTGAATGGTGATCAGGGAGAAGATTTTCTTCAATTTTCTAAGTTCTAAGTTTCTAAGTTTTATTAGATTTGTATGCCGCCCCTCTCTGCACCACTTCATCAGTCACAACGGATGGCCATCCACTTCTGTCTTCATTGTGAATTTCCATCCTTGAATTTGAATTTCCATACACATGCTGCCTTGACATTATTACATCCTCTCCATAATCTGAAATGATTTCGTGATGAATCGCAGCAACATTCATGCCCTTAGCATTAAGGTAGCATATTACAGGGTGCACCACACTTGGAGGGAAACGGAATGAGGACACTCATCTCTAACCTTCACTTCAACACCAGTCGATGATCTACTGACCACTAGCACTGCTCGTTCTCTTCTGCTGGCTTCTCCCTACACAATAGTAATACCAGCTTCCCCCATGAACATTCCCCGCGAGAGCTACATTCCTTGAAACCTTACTTTCTGGATAACTCTCGTATTTCTGTTCACGAGAAGCCATCAAGCTACTGTAAGTAGGATGGGCACCATTTCTGGTGGTAATGGGTGGAATGGAGTAGTCTGGAAGATTTGGAGAAAAGCTGTTGGGATACATCATTCCCATCACCATTTCTTTTTTTAAAAATTCAAGATTCAGAACAAAGAAGGTATCCCACAGTGTCTTTCTATTTCTATTCTGTTGCTGTTACAAGCATAAAAGGGTGAAAGTTGGAATAAGCAAAGGCCACTTCCTTTGGGGCTGTCCATGTTAGTTATCCACAGTGTTGTTTCCTCTGTTGTGTTCTTTTGAGATAGATTGTGTAAACTGTTTTTAATATATCCATTTCTCCCTCTGACTGCTTTGTCTTTTATCCAGTTAATGGTTTGTGGGGGGTTTTGTATTTCCTGATGTTTAATAAACAAGCTTGCTGTTGTTGTTTGGCTAACTGCATTGAGCAGCTTGCCTGCCTGCTCTTATCTGGATACAAGAATTGGTTGGGAATCTGTTGGGTGCACATTACTCACAGTAATTTTCTAACAAAAGCAAGACAAGGAAACAATTTAATTTCTCCTGGCCATTCTGGGCAGAAATACTAAAAGTAAGTTTCATAATCTTCAAATAACATGAACAGACAGCCATAATTCTTTATTTATTCGCTAGCTATTTAGGATCAGGTAAGATAGCCAAGTTGTTAAGCAGAAAAGATGGTTTTTTTCTAGAATGTCCTCTAAAGCAGTGTTTCCCAAACTTTTGACATATGTGTACCCCTTCTATAATTTTCGTAACACTTAGTACCCCTCGTCAAAAAAATGATGTATTTTAATAACAATCAAAATATATGTATTTTTTATTTTTTTGGTACATACACAAAATAATAATAAATGAAAAAATTAAATTGTTCATAATAAAATATAAACAAAAGTTATATTATAAATAACATTTATTTGGATCAATGAGAAGGATGAAAATGTTTGTGCTGAGATAACAGATCATCATAATTTGGTTGTTAATTTTAATCTGAGATGTGGGTCCATGTCCAATAGTCTGTTCTTTTTTTTCTGACTTAATGTCTACAAATGCTGAGAAAGCAACTTCACATAAATATGAAGTTGGAAAAGGCAGGATATATTTCAGAACTTTTTTTGAACATGTACCCCCACCAAACTCTTCCCGTACCCCTGAGGGTATGTGTACCACACACTGACCTAAAGTAATACTACCCTTTTTTTAATACAAATACATCTACAGTGAGTCCTCAACTTACAACAGTTTCATTTAGTGACTGTACAAAGTGACAATAGCACAGAAAAATGAAACTTATGACTATTTTTCAGTTACGACCTTTGTACCATCCCCATGATCATGTGATCAAAATTCAGATGCTTAGCAACTAGTTTGTATTTATGATCGTTGCTGTGTTCGATCACTTGTTGCAACCTTCTGACAAAGCAAAGTCAATGGGGAAGACAGATTCACTTAACAACTGGGTTGTTAACTCATCAATTGCAGTGATTCATTTAACAACGGAGGCCAGAAAGGTTGTAAAATGTGGCAAAGCTCACTTAACACATTTCTCATTTAACAACAGAAATTGTGGGCTCAATTGAGGTCATTAGTTGAGGACTATCTATATTACATTTTTTTGCTTCCACAATTGTAAACCATTTTTTAAAAAGGATTAATTAAAAAAAATATAAGGTAAGACCTTAACATATCAACATTAGTGTGCAATGAGGAAGAGAAGAATTCTCAGACCTTTTGCCAACAATGAGCAAGATTTTTCATTCTGCACCTTCTTTTCTGTTACTCTGTGGCACTTACATCATCCAAGAGAGTTCTCACTGGCATTTCTAAGGTTCCCAGGGGGCCTTTTGCAATGCATCTTGTTTCTACATATTTCTAAGGCAGACATTCCTGCAATGAGCTTGCTGTAAGACTTGCAACATCCATGTCTTGTACAAAAAAAATAAATTGCATTCTAGGTCTTTTTTTGGAAGATACAAAGGCAGATTCCATAGGGTCAGCAACCCCTTAGAGATCAGGTCCAAGATGCAGGACATTGCTGGATACATCCATAAGAAAAAATGGTTTCCAAAAATGTATGTGCTCCTTTTGGAAGCATTTTGCTCTAAATTAGAAAAAAAAAACACTGTTAAATATTCAAGTAAAAGAGTGAAGCCAAAAAATATAGGTTTCACTTAGGTCCACCGCCTAGACAGGAAAAATAATTTATTCCGATTGGCTAAGCCTCCCTATAAAAGGGCAAGTTGTCAGAAAGACAATTGCTGGGTTATCGCTTGTTGCAATAAAGAGTTTAAAGTTAAAGATCTGTCTCTGCCGTTTCAATCGCCCACAATTCAACAGAAATGGTGGCATTGATAATCCTGGCACTTGTAAAGAAATTCATATTGGTAATATCCTTTCGGGAATGGGAAGAAATTATATCAAGGTGGATAGCATATTCAGCTTGCCACAGAAAAATCTGGGCAGTTGCAAAAATATGGAAACCTCAGTAAAACTTTAAATAGTACAATGATAAACATATAATTCAAAATGAAAACAAGTGCTGAGAGCAAAACAATCAATATAGTATTAACTCATCGGGGCTTCACTAACATCAAGGATTCCTGAATTTATTGAGATATTCACTAGAAGTCAAACTGACATGAATACATAAAACAAACATACAATAGAAGGGTGGCATCAGTTCCTCACTAGGTTGCTGTGGCAAAAGACAAGCCAGGACATTAAATTTTATGAGAACTTCTTTTTATTGCCACACCAAATATTTTAAAGTAATTGTCTGACTATATCCTAAAAGGGATATCAAATAATCCAGTCTCCCCACCCAAAAAAAATATATCAGTAGAACTATTTAGAAAAACAAACGTTTGTCAGCAACTTGAAAATTGCTTGCCTAAGGCTGTGACCACCGTTCCTTCAGTACACCCTGGATTGAAATAAATATTTTTAAACCTTTCTTTAAGATGTTACAATTAGTCCTCTGAAGACTAGAGGTTTGTTTCTGGAGGGCCCTTTGCCATGAAGGGAGAAGAACCACCCAAGGAGAAGAGTTCCAAGACATGAGAGAAGAAAAATTAGATGGATCACTTCTTTACTTCCTACTAATATTGCATATCCTTGCTGGTTCCTTGATTTTATTTTCTTTGCACTTGTAAATCACTTGGTAAACAGTGGAGTTGGAAGGACAGCTGTGTAAACCTTCCTGCTATTCAAGATGAGCATCCGTCAATCTGAGGATTCCCAATTATCTAAGAGGACAAAAGGGCTGGATATAGCAGAGTCTACAATGAACCCTTGATGGTGGCGGGCATTTGCTGAGCTTTCATGAGTTCTCAATTTGATGACAAGTAAAAGGTAAGGTTGTTGGAAAGTAAAAGCCCATATGACAGCCCACAGCCTAGCTAGTTTGTACATCAACTCCAACCACCTCCAATCCATTGGCGATCTAGGAAATAAAGATACTAAGGAAGTGCGTAAATGTTTTTTTCCTCTTGCTTTGACACTTGGGATGCAATTGATTAAGCACAAATCTTCAGGAACAATCATGAAATGGAATCCTCTCAAGATAACCCGAAATATTTTATCACAACACCACAACCTTCGTAAAATTCCATGCCTAAGAAAAGATCTACACAGCTAATTCAACACAGCCCACTGGGCAAGAAAGAACTTTCCTCTCCAGACTTCAAACATCCTTAGGGTTATCAGATTTATAACATTTAACACGATCCAAATCCATTATTACTATAAGTATTACCAATTTCAGTGTTCTAACTTTGTAGCCACCTTCATCAGCTGAATTATGTGTTTTCTTTGCTACTGAATAAACTCTACTCCACTTCAAGCAGCCATCCTGTGCTTATTTACCTGGTTGCAGAACAGAATTTTCCTGTGACAGTACTTTCCAGCTACCATGTATTTCCATGTATTTATTGCCAAAATGTATGGTATAATTCAATACCAAATAATATTTTTAAGGGTCACAAAACACATCTCAGTACAAGAAGGCAGTGCTATGAGCCTTTGTTTCTCATGTACATCGTCTACATACCCGGACACTTTCTTTGGCTCGATATGGAACAGAATATCTGTAGCTCAGGGTTGAACTATGGAATTGTTGGAGCTGTCTAAGCTCGGTTGTTTGCCTGTAGACTTTTCACTACCTGATCAGATAAGATAATCAGTGCTGTGATGATGTCCCTAGTTGGGTAGTGAAACATAGAATGTAAGTCCCTTGAATGATTCCTGTTCACTTTATGAAAGAATATTATATTTTTATTTCTTGGTTTTTAAGTTAATTCAATAGTGTAGAGCAGTGATGGTGAAGCTATTGCATGGGTGCCACAGGTGGCACGTGGAGCCATATCTGCTGGCACGCAATCCATTGCCCTAGCTCAGCTCCAATGTGCATGTGTGTGCTGGCCAGCTGATTTTTGGCTTGCACAGAGGCTCCGGGAGAGCATTTTTGGCTTCCAGAGAGCCTCTGGGGGAGTGGGAGGGGGAAGGAGGGTATTTTAACTCTCCCCTGGTTCCAGGGAAGCCTTTGGAGCCTGTGGAGGGCAAAACACAAGCCTACTGGGGCCAGCAGAAGTTGGGAAACAGGCTGTTTCTGGCCTCCATAGGGCTTCCAGGAGTTGAGGGAAGCTGTTTTTGCCCTCCTCAGACATTGAATTATGGGTATGGGCACTCGTGCATGTGCGATAGCTCACGCGTGCACTCTTCTGGCACCTGAGGAAAAAAAAGATTCACTATCACTGGTGTAGAATTAATTCTGGTTGAGAAACCTCTGTCAACCTCTTGTAAAGCACTGTGAAGTAGTATATAATACTAAATACTATTATTATTATTATTATGATGATGATTGCTGTTTGTATTATGAAAGATGGCACAGGTGGCTGGGGGTAATATGCTGACTCTGTAAACTGCTTTGAGGGGACTGTAAAGCACAGTGAAGTAGTATAAGTCTAATTGATAGTGCTATATTATATTATATTATATTTTTAATTGTTACTTTTTAAGCTTACTCAACCTGAAATAGTGTAGAATTGAATCTGGTGGAGAAACTTGGCATTGGCGGTGATAGTGGTGTGTGTGTCTGTGTATATGTGTGTGTGTGTAATGTTTTCAAATATAATTTGATATAATTTGTAATCTGTACAGAGATGTCATATATTGTAGAAGAACAAAATCTGAAAATGTTGAAGAGGAAAGATGTGGGACTTTGGAAAGAAAAATCCAAAGCTCACAATGAATGAAAAGTCCCATAAGACTTTTTAAAAGTCACTTCTGAGAAAAAATAGCTATAGAAGGACCAAGTAAGATCAGACTGGCTGATGGATATAGAAACAGTGGAAAAAACAATGATTAAACATTTTCCCAGCGACCTTTTTTCCTTCCTTTTTCCACTTCAGACCCCACATAAACTATCAAAGTTCACTTAGTATTCCTGCTTCTGGAAGAATGGACTTGTAATGACTATTGAAGACCCAACAACTCCTCTGGGTTTTTGTTTCAACATCTCCCATTCCCAAATGCTTTATGATTAATGAAGCCCATAAAATCATTAGGTGACTGGAAGCTGTTACACAGATCACATCTTGGGGAATCCAGATGACCTACAAAGAAGTCTTGGAATGGAAAGAGAGTGAGAGGTGGATCATAAGCAGGTCTTTTGTGGGTTGTTGTTGTTGTTTTTGGAGAAAGAACCTGACAGCATTTCACACAGCCATCCATCTTGGCCCCTCTCCAGTCCTCGCCTTCTGATATCTACAAACTCTCCCCATTTTCCCCACCAATCAGCCAAAGGGCAGAACATTTTTAAAAACACACACATTGGTGTTTAAGTGAGCACTTTCCCCCTGCCTCTTGGTTGTCTGACTTCAACTGTTCTGCAGCATGGAGAAAAGAAAAACACTCCTGAGTAGGAAGCAGGAGAATCACTCTATAAATCAATCAGGAAGGGTGGGAGACCACCTCAAGGTAAGTTTTATGTCCCGGGAATTGAGATGAGGACTTAGTGGGAAAAGTGTCCATTCATCATTACCTCTACAGCCACAAATAAACCCATTCATTTTGAAATTTTGCAAATGACAGACGCTCAATGCTGTAGATCAGATACTGAGGTTAGATCACTTCAACCAGTAGAGGATTCCTACCGAAACTGGGGGGAGAGGGGAATGAAACTGCACCGGTAGTGGAAATGGACCTGTGTGCACAGCTCCAGGTGACTGGTGGGCGTGTGTGTGCATCGGAGCAAGACTTGACTTCTGCACAAGTGCTTGAAGCAAAATCTCATGAGATGATGTGTGTGCAAGAGAGATTTTGGTGATTTTCAGTTATTTTTTTGCTTCTGCTCATGCGCAGAAGCAAAAAATTTGACAAAATCTCATGCACCCAATACATCTTCTCACAAGATTTGCTTCCTGCACATGCACCGATGTGCGTGTATACCTGCCAGTCACCCAGACTGCGTGCACATCAGCACCAGCAGAGGTGGTAAGTTGGAACCCCCGCCTGACTTCAACCCACATATGTGGAAGAGACAGAGGTGGGGGGTAGGGGCAGGGGGGACTACTACCCAGATGGAGGGAATGCAGTGGGGTAGGAAAAATGGAGCTCCACCCCAGAGCACCCAATTTGCACTGAAAGATGTTGAAAGAAAATGCAGGGCGTCCTGCATAAGCCACACCCACAGCGTGGTAGTAAAAATCTTTGTAGCCCTTCACTGGGTGGGGGGGGGGTAATTAAACTGAGGTGTGATGGAATTTGGTGAAAGAAAGATGGGAAGTACCTATTTCCTACCTCTTGGTGACTTAGTTTAGCTTGGTGTGTCCTAGCATTCCAATAAAACAAAAACAGGCCAATCTGGGAAAACTGCAAATTTCTGTAACTGACAGGCCCTTAACCACTTTAGAATCAAAATTTTAATAAAATCAAAGTGCAAGAAAGAAAAGTCAAATAATCATTGAACCATATTGGTGGGTTATTTAAAGAGGAAATGCATCTAAATCATATCTTTCCTATTTTTGGTTTTTCAATTTTATTGTTTGACATTAGCTCTTAAGGGTCCTTTGATTTACATCCTGTTTTCTAAGAAAGGGTGGGGGGAGCGGAGTAGCTTTAAAGAGACTGGGTTCTTGCAGTTTCAAGTTTTTCCTTCTTTTTTTAAAAAAGAAATTATTGATATTTTAAAGAAAAAACCCTGCTTTTTCCTAAATTATGTTTATTGTCTGTTTCTTCTTTTGAATTGGTCCCATCTACACAGGAGGGGATACACTATGCTAGTATAGTAAACTTAGAATTATGGTTAACTTCTGGGACTGAAGGAAATCAAGGCTAACACAGAACTAATAACTAAAAATAAAATTTCTGCTGTTTTTTTTCCTTGCAAGGGTTAAATTGTAGCTTTCTGTATGCATTCTTACCTCACAGACTGTGTTTCATTCTTCAAATATCTCAGCATAACATTCCAATCCTTGGGAGCCTGAAATGAACAAATTAAATCTATTTCCAATAAGACTAACCCCAGCCCTACAGCCATATATTGTTCTTCTTTTATATGAAAAGAGGCATGCTTTTGATATAAAATATACCTGCAGCCACCAAGCTTTTAAAAGTTACATCTTTTTCCTGGATGTTATGTGACTCCCCAGTATGTGTGTATAATAAAGTAAAGCTCTTAGATATTATCTGAGAGC
Source organism: Erythrolamprus reginae (assembly GCF_031021105.1). NCBI lineage: Eukaryota > Metazoa > Chordata > Lepidosauria > Squamata > Dipsadidae > Erythrolamprus > Erythrolamprus reginae. Next base: position 251,251,079 of record NC_091950.1, read on the forward strand.
ATAACACAGATTTTTGATGTATTTCCCTCCCAATTTTAAAACCATACCTCTCCTGTATTCAATCCAGCTTCATTAAATTCAGCATATAGGGTGAATACATAATGGGAGAATCTTCAGCTTGGCCTACTTTGTTGTCTATCTAGAGCAAATTTGTTATGTTATAATATATATATGTGATTTGACACAAAAATATGTAACCCTTCCCTGGTGCAGAGCTGAAGGGATTTGATACTGTAGCCTAGAGGATAATTCTCTGCCTTACAAGGCAAAGGTTGCAGGTTCAAGTCCCAGTGGGTATGGCTAGCTGATGAGGCCAAAATAAGGCCGAAATAGATCTATCCTAGTCTCCCTTAATTTTCAAATTCAGCAAAAAAACATGTGACATATATATGATGGTCTTGGTATATATATATCTTCCTCCACCAAACTCTATATCTATATCTATATCATCTATATATTGTCTCTGTGTGTGTGTGTGCGTATACTGTATATGTATACACACACACACGCAGAGAGAGAGAGAGAGAGAGATACACACACACATATGCACACACATTGAAACATGTTTGGGTTTTTATTCCCAAAATAATTGTATAGTCTGTTAATTAATTTTAATATTTTAATTTCTTAATTTCCTGGCTGCAGTTACACTGTTATAATGAAATACTTTATTTAGTTAATTTTAATAAATAGCTATGCTTTTAATTTCTACTATGTAACATTTTATAATAATATTATAAAATGTCAGTCAGTGACCTGAATAAAATTACCTAATTAACACATTCTTACTATTGCAACTGATTTTGCTTTGGGATGGATAATATTCTTTTGCATATCTTGTACTGAATTTTGCTTATATAAAATACGTTTCTATGGTTTTGCCATAATTTCTCCAGCATATAGCTAGTTTGGTGTAGCGGTTAAGGCATCAAGGTAAAAACCAGGAGACCGTGAGCTCTAGTCCCAACTTATGCATGAAAGCTGGTTGGGTGATCTTGGATCAGTCTCTCTCTCTCTCTCTCAGTTCAACTCATATTACAGGGTGGTTGTTGTGGAAAAAATAGGAGGAGATGGAGATGTTAGATGTTATGTTTGGCACGCCGGAGTGGTACAGTGGTTAGAATGCAGTACTGCAGGCTACTTCTGCTGACAGCCAGCTGCCTGAAATTTGGCAGTTTGACTCTCACCAAGCTCAAGGTTGACTCAGCCTTCCATTCTTTTGAGGTGGGTAAAATGAGGGTCCAGATTTTTTGGTGCAATATGCTGACTCTGTAAACCACTTAGAGAGTGCTATAAAGCAGGGGAGTCAAACGCGCAATGACAAGTTGTCGTCACATGACGTATCACAACTGTTTTCCCCTTCACTAAATCGGGGGTGGACATGGCCAGCATGTGACGCATCCAGCCCGCGGGCTGTAGGTTTAACACCTTTGCTATAAAGCATTATGGAGCATTTTATAAGTCTAAGTGCTATTGCTATATATAAAAAGAGACAGACAAACGGATGAATGGACGGACGGACGGATAGACAGACAGACAGACAGATAGATGCATAGATACATAGATAAATATATAATGACATGCATATATTGAAAAATACTCACCATTTGGATATGCCTACAACTTTTGACGCACCAGAAGATCAGGAGTTTGGTAGTTCCTTTTCTGGCTAACAAATATAACTAAAAAGTGTAAGCTTTTGTGAGCTGCATCTGATGAAATAAGTTGTAGCTCACAAAACATTTATCATTTAAGAACATGTGTAAGTTATAAATGATGTTGCCAGAAACCTGATTAATTTTTGCCACCATAAACTAACATGGGTTATTTCCCCACAAGACAAGGCAACAGAGAAACCAAGCTAGAGTTGAGTCTCATGAAATACTTTAACAAAGGGGTCCTCAAATTTGGCAATTTTAAGATTTGTGGATTTCAACTTGCAGAATTCTGGAAGTTGACGTCCATAAGTCTTAAAGTTGCCAAGTTTGAGGACTTCTGCCTTAATACCTGGATGCATCCTTACATGGAGAACTGGGGGACAGTAGATATGTTTTTGCAGTCATGGAGTTGCACATGGATTTTTTATTTTTTTATTTATTAAAAAAAACTATTGGAAGGTTCAGATTCAGGTTAGCTTGGAAAGGCCTTACTTGAATTCAAACATTTTCTATGTTTTCCCAAATAAGCCCACTTCAATGGTGGATTGCTTTGTCAGTCCAGACCGGTTCTTTAAAACTGGTAGCAGAAATTTGCCACCACTTGCCAAACCAGTAGCGATGACTAGAGGTCCACACCCCTGAACCAGTCCTCCAGTTGCTGCGGCTTGCACAGGCTTCTGCGCATGTGCAAAGGGTCATTTCCTGGTGTTTTGCACAACATCATGGGGGCACACGTGTGAGCAAATCAGAATGGAAGTGGAACTCACCTCTGGCCCACTTTAATCAGGGTCTCATCCATATCAGATGTATACCGTTTTTAAAAAATCTGAAACACTACACTGGCATTTTTAATGGAACTGAAAATATTTTTTTTTAAAAAAATAGCATAAATGACAGAAGGATTACTACTTTATTGTAGAGTAATATTTTCAGAGTGACATTTTGAAAAAAAAAAGATATTTAAAGCTTTTCATGCTGATTTTCCTAAGCAGGAATTAAAAAGTATCGGGCATATTAACATTTAAAATGACTTCTTTATGGGAGAGAAAAGAACACACATCTTAAATTGTTTTAATAAATATCTAGGGCATGTGTTTTCCAAAACCAAGCATATTTACTGACAATTAAGTACCATTATATGCAATTGATTGATTCCAAGCTAATGCACACTGTCTTTTTAAAGCTGATTAATGTATTTTTAATAATGAATATATTGTTGCATTTTATATAGAGTGTTTTTTTCCCCTGCTGCTCCAAGTTATATATTCATATTATGCAGTTTGACTGGTTGAATAAATCCCTGCTGATTAGCCTGACAGCTTGCATTTTATGTTGCTATGGCAGATATACGTGCCATTCAGGCCATGATTATTTGTAGGAAACATCGAGAATACATCAAAGACAGATCCCCTGTGCACAATATGCAGATTAGCGTCTAACCAGTTTTTATATATGCAGGTGGTACATAAGATCGCCTATGGACTTAGCACAACTTCTTCTGCCTGCAATCCTCGCGTCACTGACATTGGAATAAACCTCGCTAAGCACAATAGGTTATATTTTTGAGCAGATATGCAGAGGATTGCATGGTGAAACAGCTAATTACGATTTGGCCCAGTGGGAAAAAGATTCTGAGTAAGATGAATTGAGCTTTCCACCATGACAGACAGATCCTATTAGCCCGTCTGTGGGATTCAGGGTTCTTTTTATGGAAGCTGGAGCAATCCCCCTCACCCACCCACCCACCTCGTTAAATCTCAGCTATCAACATTTTGTAAAAGAAACCCCCTGAAAAGCCACACATCTGCTTCTCATTCCAGAATTGCCAATAATAGCAATAAGACGACTATTGCTTTGGGGCTTGGAATGCTAAATATAATGTCAGGATATCTCCTTTTCAGACGGATTGCTTATCCCTGAGCAAGCCTCATAACTGGAAATGATGAACTGCTAAACCAGATTTTCCCAACCAGACAGTCTTGAGACAGAGTGGATTTACAGCTTCCAGAGCAGTGACACATTTCAAAGATGCAAACTGTAACGCTCCAGTGTTAAGATATTTTGAAGCAGTGGGAACCAAGCTTTTGGGCACCAGGGACTGGTTCCGTGGAGAACGTTTTTTTCATGGACCAGAGGGGGCGTGGTTTTAAATGCTGCCTGCATCCCGCGGAGGGGACTTCTCTTTTTTCTTACATGCCGCAGCTCACTGCTGGTCCATGGACCAGGGGTTGGAGTTGGAGACCCCTGGTTTGCAGCACCCTTACTTTTTATCTAAGAGATGTGATGGCTCAGTGGCTTTGTTGGTCGAAAGGCCAGCAGTTCAAATCCCTAGTGCCGCATAATGGTGTGAGCTCCCGTTACTTGTCTCAGCTTCTGCCAACCTAGCAGTTCGAAAGTACGTAAAAATGCAAGTAGTAAATAGGGACCACCTTTGGTGAAAAGATAACAACTCCTTTGGCATTTAGTCATGCCGGCCACATGACCACAAGACATCTTCAAACAATGCTGGCTCTTGGGATTTGAAACGGAGATGAGCACCGCCCCCTAGAGTCAGGAATGACTAGCATATATGTGCGAGGGGAACCTTTACTTTTACCTTTTACTTCTATCTAGGGGTGGGCTACTGCACGGACTGGGGGGGAGGAATGCAGTGGGTAGCAAAAATGGAGCTCCACCCCGGAGCACCCAATTTGCACTGAAAGATGTTGAAAGAAAATGCAGGGCATCCTGCATAAGCCATGCCCACAGTGTGGTAGTAAAAAATGTGGTAGCCCTTCACTGCTTCTATGTACAACAAATCCTTTTTGTGTGTAGCATGTTAGTTATTTTCATGAAGCATAAAATGCAAGGGACTGTACATTTATACCACATTCGATTTCTTGGCTATTTTCTTCACCCAAATGAAGGACTAGACACCTTGCAATCCCTCGGGGCCATATTGCAACCGACATGCTTGTTTTGGCCATGCATTTGCCGGTGCTGGGTCATATTTCAGACCTAATGGGGCCATTATATAGCACTTGGATTCAAGTTGAGGCCTCACTTCCAGGTAGACTTGAAGAAGCCTAGCTGTTGTTATTCTTCGCATTCTTCCCAGTAGGCAGGCAAGGGGGAGATAAATGGCATAGATCTCTTACTTGTTTATTTGGGAAGTACCTTTGTGTTGAGTATCTTCACTTCAGCTTTGGAGGCTCTATCCAAAATGGGCCTTTTTCGGGAATGGCTTGTAAGAGTTTCACAGTTCAGAGATTACCTTAGTGAAACAAACGTAACAAAATTATTATTTGAGCTTTGGATGTTTGGACCTCTTGAGTATTGCTGCAAGAATCATTCTTGTAGGATACTGTAGAAGCTGTTTTTCTTTAAGGATGTACATAACAGAACTTCTCTGTCCTGATTATTTACAGAGTGATGACCTGTCACAAGAGATATTAGCATCTTGTTTGGTCTTTTCTCTGATTATCTCCTTTTCCTCTCTCGCTCCCCTTTTTATCACATCCGCGGCCTTTCTAATCTTTTGCCCACCACCTCCCACGAGTTCTCTCAGTCTTTTGCCTGCATTCCTTACAGCAAGTTTTCCAGGTCTTTGCTTTCCCTTTTAATTTCCCATGGTCACTGTAAAACAAAGAATTGGAGTTCCCCTATAGCAATTGGAAGAGCTGTCTTTGATTCAAGGTATTGGGAGGGAGCCAGGATAGGGGATTAGGCTGAAATCTGTTATAAACAACAGCCCTCCCCTCTTTGCTGCTGTATCTTGTGACCAGACACCAAAGTTGTAAACGAACACCTTGACAATCAGGTTTTTTTTTAGTGGATTAAATTTTATTAATGGCAAGCCAGTATCTGCTTCCTAAAATGTAGAAAGCTTAGGGTTTTATTCTCAAGTTAAATTTTACTTTATTGAGAGAAAATTTGCCTTTGACTGCACAACTTGGCTTAATAAACACAAAAATTGATATGGGCATTCTAATTGTCTTTGTAGAGAGTTGAGTGTTTTTGTTTTTAAAAAAGGCAGGCGAATCCCATCTGCAGGGTGAAATATAATGGGGTTGGCACTTGGCAGCCTTCATTGCTTCTCCATAAATGAGGGACAGCAATTGGAAAAGTTGATCTCTGAGATTCCTGTGGCTATTTTATGAGAGGACGGATTAGAGCAAGGGTCAAACTCCCAGCCCATGGGCCAGATGCGTCATGCACTGGCCACCAGCACCTGCATTTTAGCAAAGGAGGAAAAACTCCCAATATGTCATGATTCCACCGTGACGACATGGGATTTGACACCCCTGGACTAGAGGAAGTGTCTCCTACTTGATCTTCTCAGGTGGACAAAATAGATAGGAAGAAGAAGGTGATGACAGATATTCTGAGAAATCCTGGGTCTTCTTGTCATGCTAAACAAAAAATAAAAATACAGCATTACATTACATAAGAGCCATGATGGCACAGTGGTTAAAATGCTGTATTGCAGGATAACTCATTGTTTACTTCAGGAATTCAATTCTGAATGGCTCAAGGTTGACTCGGCCTTCCATCCTTCCAAGGTCAGTAAAATGAAAACCAAGATTGTTGGGAGCAATATGCTAGCTCGCTTAGAGAGGACTTTAAAGCACTGTGAAATGGTGTATAAGTCTAAGTGCAATTGCTATTAGCAAATGGCCTGTTTTAGCAATAGGCAACAACACTTAGACTGATATACTGCTTCATAGTGCTTTTACAGCCCTCTCTAAGGGGTTTATAGAGTCACTAATGCATTGATTGTGTGCTTGTTTTTTAATATTCTGGGGTTGATTTTTATGAATTTTTTAGCTTAAAATTGTAATTGGATTGGTGGGTATTGGATTTGTTATTATGTATTGTTTTTACCATTGTTGTGAGCCGCCCTGAGTTTGCGGAGAGGGGCGGCATATAAATCCAATAAATCTAATCTAATCTAATCTAATGCATATCGCCCCCAACAATCTGGGTCCTCATTTTACTCAGCTCAGAAGGATGGAAGGCTGAGTCAACCTTGAGCAGATGAGATTTGAACTGCTGAACTGCAGCTAGCAGTCAGTTGAAGTAGCCTGTAGTGCTGCACTCTAACCACTGTGCCACATCGGCTCTTTTAAATGTCTATCAATACTATCAATTGCTTGATAGTATGCCTATTAAAAAGCAAGAGAAGCCTACTATCAGGAAATATTAAACATTTCAAAAATATGCTAATTTCTCCGTTGGGGGGATTAAATCTCATCTTTCCCCACATTTTGAGTAAGAAAGCTGCAATGCAGACAAAGGTATATTCTGAATATAACACATGCAATTTAAGTCCTACTTCAGCAGGAAAGAGTTCAGGAATTACGCTCAATTTTGATTGGCACATGTCCAATGTTCCTTATATCTTTCTGCGCTGTAAGATATTTATATATGTACACATGCACATATACATACGCAGTCTACCATTTTTTTCGTGTCTCAAGGCCTATTGACCCTTTGATAAAAATAATCTAGCTGCGATCTGAGATTTTCCAGGAAGTTCTTGAGGATTTTGTGTACAAAAATGTATTCAAAATAACAAAGTCTCAGGAGATATATCTGGGGAAAATATTCTTAAATTGGATATTGTCTTGAAATGCAGAAGACAATTAAGCCAAATGTTAATGGATACTTATGAGAGTCTATATAACATTTAACATACAAACTATTTTAAAGCAATTTATTTAGCTAGCTAGCTAAACAGATTAAATGAAAAAGAAAACTTACCTGTTAAATACTGACAAATGGTATTTGTTTGCTTTTAAAACAATTTTTATTAAACATTTTTAATAAATAGAAGACAAATCTAAAAGGGAGAAAACCAAAAAATGCAAAATGAAAAACAAAAATGTAAAGCGAGAGAATTAAAGAAACCAAAGTACTGTAAATGGAATTGAATAAACTCAAATGTATTCAAATTTTAATTGAATTTGAAATAAAAATTAAATAAATAAAATTAATTACTTCTGATCTTCTTTTCAATCATGTTGCCAAAGCCATCATTTCCCCTTCCTTTTAGTTTATATAATCCTCATTAAATACATAAATCATAATTTATTTTTTTTAGCAAAAAGTCCATAAAAGCTTTTCAGTCTTTCCAAAAACTAGTTAAAAAATCCTTTAAAAATATTTTTTAATCTGTTTCTGAATCATGTTCACAAATAAAGTTTAAAGTTTAATTGGATTTGTATGCCGCCCCTCTCCGAGGACTTGGGTCGACTCAAAACATATACAAAGAAACAGTAGTAAGTCAATCCAATTAATATACATAAAAACAATCCTTAAAAATTCTAATTAAAAAAAAGCTTTCAAAAGAAGAAGGGATGATGACAGTACTTATAAACAAATTGTGTCCATTTTTCAATGGTTTAATGTTTGGGGTTTTTTTGCTTTATATGGTTTTATACATTTTTTTCCAAATAGAAATTGTTTCCTAGTTGGACTTTTAGAATGCCTATTCTAGAATATCCTGACATACACCCTAATTTATCAACTAATTTTCTTGTATGTAACCTCAGATAATTGAGAGATATCATAATGGAGTTTCATTTGTCCCTACACCAGGGGTAGGTTCTGATTTACCTTGCTTCTGGTTTGCTTCCTCATGTGCCACATGGGCGCGCAAGCACAGTGATAAAAACCCAGTTTCTGGGTCTGTACAAAAGCAAAAAACAAGATGGCGGCACCTATGGTGTCGCCGAGAATATATGGGGTGTGTCCAGCCAGTTGTACTTACCTTGCTGCCGGTTCTATGAGCTGGGGGAAATTCCTGCTACCAGTTCTAAAGAATCAATCCAACCGGCAGGAAACCACCTCTGCCCTTACATGTCCTCTTTTTCTTTCTCCTGTTACGAGACAATCTGCTATGAATACTCCAATAAATCCTCTTCAAATGTAATAATAGGGAATGCTGCTGCTGCTACTCTTAATGGCGGAAAAATCAGCTTCTTTCCAGTCAGCATCACTTCCATAGAGTTTACCCTTAAAAATATCTTCATTCAAATTTGATTTGATTTGATTTGATTTGATTTGATTTGATTTGATTTGATTTGATTTGTATGCAGCCCCTCTCCACTTAGATCTGTGCCCTTTCTGGCTTACGAAAGCAAGCCCATGCGAATAGCATGTTTGTGTGTGTGCATTTGTGTGTCCGTGTTCTGTGAAGGAATTCTGGTGGTCCTTAATTTTTTGAGTGAGGGGGCTGTTCCCTTAGGCCTTTGACTTCTCAAAAAACTATTGCTGGACCCCCATTATACTGGAGTATAATTTTCTATAATATAATATATACTGTATCACTAACTATATAAAATATAATACTATAATCTTCATCTGGTATCTAATCTTCCCTTTTGGGAGAAGATTGAAAAGATAGTTGTGTAAGAGTCCTAGAGGACCTTGGATAGAATAAATTATCTGGATCCATTTCAGTCAGGATTCAGATTTATGTATGGGACAAAAACAGCCTTGGTTGAACTTTTGGATGATCTCTGGCATGGCCGAGATGGGAGTGGTGTATCCATCTTCACCCTACTTAGCCTCTTGATGGCTTTTGATACAATTACTATCCTTCTGAATCAGCTGAGAAAATTGGGGTTGGGCAGCACAACAGTGTGCTGGTTCATCTTCTTTCTTTTGGGCCAACAGTTTGTGATGATTGAAGAGGAGAGAACCCATCATCAGTCCCTGCTATATGAGTATTCCAGGATTTGGTGCACTGGTGGGTTCCTACTGGTACGATACATTCTGTCTTTACCAGTCTGTGTGTGCTGCCATCTTTTTAATATATTTTTTTGTGATTTTTCAGCTCTCTGAGCATGCACAGAAGGAAAATTGTCCCTCTGCACATGTGTAAAAGCATGGTGATTGGATAAAGTGACCTGATTTTTAAGTTGCTGAAGCAGGACACTATTGATGGGGGGGGGGAGAGCAAAAAAATTTCTCTTTATTTTTTTCTCTCTCTCTCATCCTCCCTTCCTTTCTCTCCGGGGGACGCCCTCGCCTCTCCGCGATGTACAGGCAGCATCCTGCGAGCATGGCCTCAGCGCGAGGCCTACCCTGAGAGAGACACAGGAAGTACACAGGAAGTCACCATAGAGGAGAGAGAGAGAGAGAGAGAGAGAGAGAGAGGAAGGAATAAAATTGGGACATTTCTGAAAAGGTGCGGGACGTGGGACAGATTATGAAAAAGCGTGACTATCCCACGAATATCTGGTCACCTTAGCATTGGAGCACAGCAAGCACATATGTGCATGAAACATCACGCTGTGCACGCAACTCACAGGTAGGAAAATGTAAGGAAGCTGCCCCTGGTTTGATGTTATCCTCTCTCCTTTTTAACATTTACATGAGGCCACAGGGTGAGCTCATCCATCACCATGGGGTGAAGTATGCTATTGATACTGAATTATATATTTTGGCCCCTGGAGAAATAAATAATGCCATGAATGTTTCATCAAGGTATTTGGGAGCTGCGAGGATCTGGATGGAGAACAAAAGGCTTCAGCTAAATCCCGGCAAGACTGAGTGTCTCTGGGTTTGGGGGCTTACTGCTTCTAGGAATAGGTCATAATGGATGGGGCCGCACTGCCCCAGACAGACTCTGTGCACAATCAGGGTGCCCTCATAATTCATGCCTCTTATCTGAGGAGCAGGTGCTATAATGGCTAAGAGGCCATTTGCGCCTCTATGCACAATTCTGGATTGGAGGCACTGCTCACAGTCATTCATGGCCTAGTCACTTGTAGGCTGAACTATTGGAATAGTTGGTGCAACTAGTGCAGAATGCAGCCATGGGACTAGTTATTTGTGCTCCTAGAACTTATTACACCTCCACTCCAGTAATGGGCTTTACTTACATTTGCTACTGGTTAAGAGATGTACACACGTGCCTCGTCTTAGCATGTGCAGAAGCTTCTGCACATGCACAGAGTATCCATGATGATGTCCAGGCAGATGGGTGGAGTCTCCCATCACCGCTGGTACCAGTACACCTGAACTGGGGCAAACCAGTAGAAACTAGAACCACTGCTCTGGTCTGGAAACTTAATTGGTTGCCAGTTTGCTTCCAGGTCTTATTCAAGCAACTGGTTTTAATCTTTAAAGCAGTGGTCCCCAAGCTTTCCTGCTCTGTGGATTGGGAGTGATGGCAGAGGGGAAGCATGTTTTTGTTTCATGCCATTTGCACAAATGGAGGTTCCCATCCTCACCTGCCACTTGCCTGGCCCAGTTCCTAGCAGGCCCAGACTGAAGATGGGGGGGGGGGGGGGGGTGTTTTAAAGTACATCATGGGATGGGACCAGGGGTGGGCTGCTGGCCGGCCGGAGGGGAACGCAGTGAGGTAGCAAAAATGGAGCTCCACCTCAGAGCACCCAATTTGCACTGAAAGATGTTGAAAGAAAATGCAGGGCACCCTGCATAAGCCACGCCCCAATATTGTAGTAAACTTTTTGCTAGAGGGGACTAGGTTAACTGAAGGACTGCCTGTATCTGGTTACATATCAGCCCAGTCCATTAGAACTGACAGAGAAGGTATGTGGCAGATGCCATCTGCCACAGGGACATTTATTTGATGGGTTCCAGCCAGCAGGCCTCCTTTGCTGTAACATCTGCCTTCCGAAACACTGTCTTGCTAGACATCAGGTTAGCTTCATCCTCTTAATATTCCAGAAGTCTTCAGAGAGGGGCGGCATACAAATCTAATTAATAATAATAATAATAATAATAATAATAATAATAACAACAACAACAACAACAACAACAACAACTTAGTTATGCCATCAGGCATGGAGGTCCCAGGGCACAGAGACTTGTTTAGATTAAGGTAGATATTCTCTCTCTCTCTCTCTTTCTCCTTCCCTCCCTCTCTCCCTCTCCCTCTTTCTCCGTCCTTAGGGTTTGTATATTTTAAATTCTAATTGTTTCCATTTTAATCTTAATATTTGTATTTCTAAATATCTTTTGTATATATACATGTAGAATATGTGTGATATTTACTGTATGTTTGTGTATATGGACGTGTGTATATATACACTGTCAGGAATTAAAAATCCTGAGGTAATATCTTAATGCAGAAGGTGGGCCTCTGTTGAGAATGCTGAGTCATTCAGAGGCAGTTGAGCATGCAGCAAGCTAGTAATTATGTAAATAGTATTTAACTATGCAAGAGCTCTCTGCTTGCTCTCTCTTGCTCTCTCTCTGTTCTGTGATCCTGCTCTGTGAGAAATGTGCTCTGAAGCTGCTGTATTGCTGTATTGATCTGTTGGTTCCTGTGAGTTATCGTAACTGAGATAGTTGTAGTGAGATACTAGTGAGATACTAGTGTGATATACAGTGTTCCCTCGATTTTCGCAGGTTCGAACTTCGCGAAAGTCTATACCACGGTTGTTCCCGCCAGATGATGTCATATGTCATCGCCAAACTTTTGTCCACCTGTAATAATTTTTTTTTAAAATAAACTTTAATAAATAAACATGGTGAGTAATAATTTAAATGGTTGCTAAGGGAATGGGAAATTGCAATTTAGGGGTTTAAAGTGTTAAGGGAAGGCTTGTGATACTGTTCATAGCCAAAAATAGTGTATTTACTTCCGCATCTCTACTTCGCGGAAATTCGACTTTCGCGGGTGGTCCCGGAACGCATCCCCCCAAAAAATCGAGGGAACACTGTATGTATAGTATAGATAGTAGTAGTAGTAGTGTAAATAAGAAGTAAATATATTTTTCCACAACTTCCTCATGCTGTGTTTCATTGAAGACTTCAACTCCATATCTACTGGTCTGTGACTGATTGGTTGGGTTGGTTGGTTAGCTGCTTGGGCTGGTTTTCTGCTTGGGCTGGCTAGTTTCTGCAAAAGCAGCTCTGATATAGACATATACATTTTTATTCATTATTGTACACCAACCAGATTCACTTCTTTTGAGATAGACCAGTGATGACGAATGTATGGCACGGGTGCCACAGGTGGCACACGGAGCCATATCTGTTGCCCTAGCTCAGCTCCAATGTGTGTGCTGGCCAGCTGATTTTGGCTCACATAGAGGCTCTGGGAGGGCATTTTTTTTGCTTCTAGAGAGCCTCTGGGGGGATGGGGGAGGGAGGTTTTTACCTTCCCCCGGCTCCAGGGAAACCTTTGGAGGTTTGGAAACCTTTGGAAACTGGGGAGGGCGAAAGATGAGCCAACTTGCCCAACCAGAATTAGGGAAACAGGTCGTTTCTGGTCTCCAGAGGGCCTCCAGGTAGTGGGAGAAGCTGTTTTCACCCTCCCCAGGCATTGAATTATGGGTGTAGTCACTCACGCATGCGCGATAACACATGTGCACGCTCTTTTGACAACTAAGGGGAAAAGAGGTTCGCCATCACTGAGATAGGCTATATAAATTTGAAAAATAAATAATGGCAAATAAATGAATACATCAAATTGAAGCATGCATTTTTACACATATTTTTCTGAAAATATGCACATCCTATCCAATTTTTTCTTGGAATGCATTTTTTGAGTGTGTTTTGAATAGCTCCTTAAGCCAAGGATTCAACCTCTTGGAGCTTATTAGTTCAAAGAGTACAGATCAAGTGTAGCTTTTCTTGGAATTTACAAAGGCCACATTCCTCGGTTTCCCTAGCAGGCTAGATCTTAATCCATAGGTTTTAGTGGGAACCCCCTAGCCCTAAGCCAAAAGTACCCAAGCCACATTAGTGCTTAGAACAGCGTGTGAACTGAGTTGGTGGAAATTAAATGTTGGTTAAAAATATTGCTTTGGAAGGATCATGCACAAAACAGAGTATTTAATGGATGTTGTTATTTTGGCTTTTGTGAGAGGCAGTGCAGCGTAAATATTCTTTTTTTTTTTTAAGAGAAGAAAAATAGGAACATTTGGAAGCTCATATGTAAAGTGATGTTTTGGGCCCAGAGCACAGAAGGCAGTTATCTGTCACCTAGAAGAAAGAATGCCTTGGCAAAAAAAAAGGGTGGGGAGAGAATAATTTGCTTTATTATTGTGCTAACACTGCTTAATTTTGAAGGAAAAAATATGATTTGAAGCATGCAAGAGTGTTTACATAAGGCTTGTTTGCAACTGCTTGAAACAGCAGTGTGTTGTTCTTAAATTTTATTCTTATAGCTTTTAAAATAGTAGCAGAAAAAGGAAACAAAAAGAAAACAAAACACAAAGATCATTATGATAGTAATATACATACATGCATGCATACATACATACATACATGTGCATTCACACACACACACACACACACACACACACACACACCATGTTTCCATGAAAATAAGACCCTGTCTTATATTTTTTTGAACCCTGAAATAAGTGCTTGGCCTTCTTCTAAAATATCCTCTGATAATCACAGACTCGTTGACACACACACACACACACACCTAGCACAAGATCGACCAACATTTATTTTATTTTATTTTATTTTATTTTATTTTATTTTATTTTATTTTATTTTATTTTATTTTATTTTATTTTATTTTATTTTATTTTATTTATTTTATTTTATTTTATTTTATTTTATTTTATTTTATTTTATTTTATTTTATTTTATTTTATTTTATTTTATTTTATTTTATTTTATTTTATTTTATTTTATTTTATTTTATTTATTTTATTTTATTTTATTTTATTTTATTTTATTTTATTTTTATTTTATTTTATTTTATTTTATTTTATTTTATTTTATTTTATTTTATTTTATTTTATTTTATTTTATTTTATTTTATTTTATTTTATTTTATTTTATTTTATTTTATTTTATTTTATTTTATTTTATTTTATTTTATTACTTACTTACTTACTTACTTACTTACTTACTTACTTACTTATTTGATTTGTATGCCGCCCCTCTCCGTAGACTCGGCACAAGACTGCCAGAGTTCCAAGGCGAGAAGAACATTCATAGCAGAAGAGAAGCGAGCACTCCCCAAAGCCAGAGCTGCAAATGCTGTGACAATGGTGCCCACACGTCTGCCCAACATGTGGCAGAACATTTTGTGCCCATATAGGCCTTACCAGCCACCTGCGGATATATCATAAAAAGCCCACAACCCATTAGATGTCAAGGTCCTCTTCGAATACAATGGAAGAACATCATATATATGCATACATACATACATATACATGTATATAATATGTGTGTGTGTGTATTAGTAATTACTATTAACATAAAGTGACCAGATTTTAACATTGGTAAAGTGGGATACCATTGACAGGGGTGGGTGTTTCTTGATTAAAAATTTGGTCTAAATTGTAAGAGCCTCTGTAAATGCCTTCTGAGGCATGCAAGAGTGATTGTTGGTACAGAAATTTGATAAGTAAGTCAAATCTAGATGATCTTTGCTTTTGAAAGTTAAATGTTAGATTTAAAAAAAAATTGAAAGAGATACAGAACCATTAGAAATAGAAAATTACTTGAAAATCTAAAAAGAAGCAAGGATAGAAGAATTCAGAAGAAACCAGAATTTAGGACTTGAAACTGGGAAGTTTAAAAACTGCAGCCATAAAACCAAGGATAAATCTGGCCAATGTAGTAATAGCTTGTCTGTGATAAGATGTGGATTTGATTTGGCAGTATCAATTCAAACTGGGGCTTTTTACTTTATATTGCAAACATTACAAACATTTATATTTTTAAAAAAGCTAGGAGGACCAATCTTACTTTATTTATGTTGCACACTAACTCTCTTAAGGTAAACCTACAAGTCTGCCTGGATTGCAAAAATCCATACAACCATTGCAAAGGGCTTAACTTTCCAGTGGTCATTCGGATTTTTTGGAACCCAGATCTTGTCACTTAATTTCGACAGAATAGACAGGACTGAAACTTTAGTTGACTAAACTCATAGTTTCAAACTAAATTTTGCTCTCTCCCTCCCTCCCTTTCTCTCTATTTCTCTCTCTTTCTCCCTCCCTTTCTTTTTCTTTCTCTCTCTTCCTTTCTTCCTCTCTCATTCCCTCGTTCTTTCTCTTTTCCTTCCTTCCTCCCCCCTCTTTCTCTTTCTCTCTCTCTCCCACCTTTCCTCCCTCTCGCTCTCTTCCTTTCTCTTCCTCCCTCTCTCCCTTTCTTTCTCTCCCTCCCTCTTTCTTTCTCTTTTTCTCTTCCTTTCTCTTTTCTCTCTCTTTCTCCCTTCCACCCTCTTTCTCATTACCTTTCTTTCTCTCTCGTCTTTTCCTCCCCCTCCCTCTTTCTTTCTCTTTCTACTTCAGCTTCAACCGCAACAACACAAGAGCATGCAACAGATTCAAACTTAATATTAACCGCTCCAAACTTGACTGTAAAAAATATGACTTTAACAATCGAGTTGTCGAAGCATGGAACTCATTACCTGACTCATTAGTGTCAACCCTAACCCTCAACATTTCTCCCTTAGATTATCCACGATTGACCTCTCCAGGTTTCTAAGAGGTCAGTAAGGGGCGTACATAAGTGCACTAGTGTGCCTTTCGTCCCCTGTCCAATTGTCTTTCCTTTATCTTGTATATCATATATTTTCTTCCTTTCATATATCTTCTCCTCTATTTTTACATATTATCTTTATATATATTACTTCATGTCTATTCTCTTCCATATGTATTGTGTATTGGACAAATGAATGAATAAATAAAATGTAGGTAATCCATAGTGACAAAGGGTTTGTTTTCTGCCACTTCTGGTGAAGATGGCTCAAAATGCATCTGTTTGTTGTTTTGGTGATGAAGATCATTTTTGCCTGTATGAAAATCAATGTTCATATTGTTGTTGATTTCTAATTTATCCCCTAGCATCTCCAGTTAAAAAGATCATATAGCAAGTGCTACAGCATGAGATCATCTAAATCTGCCATTGATCAGCTTTCTTCAAGGTGGAAGCTGCTAGATCTTTGGCATGTAGCATGATTGTGCAGATTAGAACAAATAACCCTGGATCACAGTGAAAATGCTCCTTGTAAGGAAAATGTTTATATCTTAAACATTCAATTAGATTTGGGTCATACAACATGCTAAGCCATAATATGTGGGTGGGTTTTGATTTTGGTTAAATGTATGAATCCAGCCATTATGGTACTTAAACCACCCATCCAATGATCTGTAATTGCTCCTGATACCAAATAGATAGATTAGATAAAAGCTGGGAGCATTGTTAGCATGGGGTTAGGGCTCAAAAGAATTATTCGGAGCAAGTAGCCGCCCCGAGTCTACGGAGAGGGGCGGCATACAAATCAAATCAAATCAAATCAAATCCAATCCAATCCAATCAATGAATAAATAAATAAATAAAATGGAAAAAATCAACCCTACAAAGACAGGGTTTGAAAAACATTATTCACAGAGAGTAACAATGAAAGAGCTTGCAAGCTGGTAAAAGCTGGGAACATTGTGAGCACCTGGCTAGGGCTTGAAAGAAACTTATTTGGAACAAGTTAGAGCAATGACTTAGAGCTTGGAAAACATTCTTCGCAGAGAGAAACAATGGAAGAGCCTGCAAAGTAAGAGCAGGGAATATCATTAGCAGTTAGTTAGGGCTGGGGGTGGGAAGGTATATTCAGAGTATAAGATGCACCCAAATTATGACCCTCTTTTAGGGAGGAAAAAGGTGCATCTTATACTCCCAAAATATGGTATGTTCCTCTGTAATGAGTTGTTCTTTTCATTTTGTCTTGAAGTTCTCCATCTTCCTGTATTTTCTCCATCTTCCTGTACAAACTTGACTGTTCCAAAAAATGAACACTTTATCATTTAGCATAGTGTATATACAGTACATTCAACCAATTATGGCTTAATCAATGAAGCATAATTAAAGAAGCCCAAGCTTAGCACAATGCCACAATCTGATTTGATTTAAATGAGTAATATAGTGACAGTAATATGTGGCAAAGTCACTAACTGCTAGTGAGAAAACGACTGTGGGAAAATTCTGAGCTACAACCAGACCAGCCAGACCAGGGGGTAGGCAAAGTTGGCTCTTCTATGACTTGTGGACTTCAACTCCCAGAATTCCTGAGACAATCATGCTAGCTCAGGAATTCTGGGAGTTGAAGTCCACATGTCATAGAACAGCCAACTTTGTGTACCCCTGAGTCAGACCAAATGCATGAACGATCCCATCTTTCATTTGGGAAGTTAAAGCAATACATGCTACTTATTTTGATTTTTTTCTGCAAATATTTCCAAGGTGGTCAAACCGATATTCCAGAATGCCCAGAAGCCATACATTTTCTTGAGTAATACCAGTTGATGAAGAGCATCATCAACTCTCTTACAGAAGGATTATACTAGGAAAATATCTGTTCTTCCTATTCCCAGAGAAACAGCTTTGGCATGAGATGCCATTTATTTCAGTCACAAAGAGGTGATTATTATTATTATTATTTAATGCCAGCCTTTCCAACCAACTTGGAACGCCTGGAATAGAATGGAAAGGATAGGAGGCGATTTCCACTTTTGCACTGTTTTTGGCTGAGATAAGAAGCCATGAATTATGTTTCGTCCCTACAGCATTGTGGTTTCATAGAACATACACCTATCTCAAACTGCTGAAATATGTTCTCTGGAAATAGCCCAAGTGCACCAAACATCTATTTTGAAAGACCTCCAAATGAGTCATGGGAAGAGAAACACAGCACTTAGTTTTTATTGCTGCGAGAGAGGAATGTATTAGAGAATAATATGCTGGTTTATTTTTACTTTTCTTTAATTCAGAAGCCTTTCTATACTTCACTTCTAAGGAACAACATGTTCACCAAGTATATATTTCCATGACAAAATCCAGTGATGCCAGGGCAAATATGGATTTGTATCATTTTCCAACTCACATAAATGGAGTTGCCCACTGAACAGTCCTCTGTGACATTGCTGTTTTCTTTAAATAGTTTTTAATTGATTTATTTATTTTTAAATAAAAGCCAATAGAAATGGAAAGGCGAATGACAACTAATAATCGAAGAAGAAGGTAAACCCACCAGATGACTTTGCAGACCTGTGATTTTGAAGATCTTTATTATTCTCAAGATAGTTAAATAGGTAATTTCTGAAAATGATTAGAAACTGGCTATCACTGTTAAGAAACAGTAAAATTCCACTTAGTATATCAACTTTATTAGGCTATCTAGGGCAGGGATGGCAATCCTATGGCATGGGTGCCACAGCTGGCACGTCGAGCTATATCTTCTGGCATGCAAGTCATTGTTCTACCTCAGCTCAAACATGCATGTGTGTGCCGACCAGCTGATTTTTGGCTTGCACAGAGGCTCTGGGAGGGCATTTTTGTCTTCCAGAGAGCCTCTGGGGTATGGGGGAGGGTGTTTTTACCCCTGGGGAGGGCGAAACACAAGCCTACAGGGCCCACCAGAAGTTGGAAAACAGGCCATTCCTTGCCTCCAGAGGGCCTCCAGGGTGCGGGGGAAGCTGTTTTTGCTCTCCCCAGGTATTGAATTATGGGTGTGGGCACTCGCACATGTGTAATAACACCCACCCACACTCTTTCAGCGCCCAAAGAAAAAAGGTTTGCCATCACTGATCTAGGGCTTCAATTGCATTTCAGAATACCGATAGGGATGAGGCCACCTCTATATGCAAGAATATGTCTTTTCAAAACAGGAAAATTGCAATTGAGATGGCTCATACTGAAGACTGCGAGTGGAAAGCCTCCGGAGAGGATGGAATAGAGATGGGTTCCTCCCAATGTGGTCTAGTGTGCACACTCCACTAGTGGCCTACCGATGATGAAATTTTGGCGCGATGGCGCTGGTCCTGTCTTTACCGGTCTGTGGGCACCAGCATATTTTTTTGGCAATTTTGGCGATTTTTGGCTAAAGTGCTATTGCTAACATGTTGTAAACCACCCAGAGTCTAAGGAGAAGGGTGGCATTAAAATAGATAGATAGATAGATAGATAGATAGATGGATGGATGGATGGATGGATGGATGGATGGATGGATGGATGGATGGATGGATGGATGGACGGACGGAGGGATAAATGAATAAATGAATGAATGAATGAATGAATGAATGAATAAATAAATAAATAAATCTCAATAAATCACACAAGGGGATGCATGTGCGCGAATGTAGCACGTGCGCAATGCAAAACATCATGATGAGCACTGGTAGGAAAAGGTAAGAGGAACCCGCCCCTGGGATGGAAGCTATCCCTTCCGGAACTTATACCCAGGTTCTAAACCATAAAGAGCTTAAATGTTAATAGTCACATCTTAAATTGCACCTGGAAGCCTACAGGCAACCAGCATCCCCGGAAGCAAAATTTTGCTGAAATCTCGTAGGCATGAGATTTTCATGAGATTTTGCTTCTGCGTAGGTGAAGGAATCAAAAAAGACCATAAATTAAAGAAAAAAGATGGTGACGCCTGAAGGACTGGCATCAAAGCATTCACGCTCAAATTGCGCAATCTGGTGGCTGCTACTGGTGTGCAGTCACCTACCGCACCCATACCAACCCACCACTACATGAGTAGTTGTCGTTTCATGCTACCTGACAAAGGAGCCAGTCAGGTTTGGGAATGAAGGTATGGGAAGAATCACCTGAGGATACTCCTAGTTATTTTCTCTTGACCACTGGTGGGTTTGTGTTTAAGTTCTAGCCATCTCTTCAAGTACAGAAAGTTGATCTTTGCCATATTTTTGCCGAGGTGGCGCAGCAGGTAGAGTGCTGTACTGCAGGCCACTGAAGCTGACTTCTAGATCTGAAGGTCAGCGGTTCAAATCTCATCACCGGCTCAAGGTTGACTCAGCCTTCCATCCTTCCAAGGTGGGTAAAATGAGGACCCGGATTGTGGGGGCAATAGCCTAGCTCTGTTTAAAAAAAGTGCTATTGCTAACATGTTGTAAGCCATCTTGAGTCTAAGGAGAAGGGCGGCATAAAAATCGAATAAATAAAATAAATAAATAAAAGAAATTACATCAATAGTTATCTTTACAATTGCAATCTGCAGTGCTTGTAAGACTAGTGCAGAGGCAAGAATATTGTCAGGGAATGCTTTTTTAAAAAAATTCTAATGTTAACAAATAAATGTTAAGAATGCACAGATTCTGTCCAGAAGCACATTTAGTCATCCCCACTGGTGGACCCCATGCCTTCATGGGCCATGTGGAGCACTAGAAGCAGAAAAATATCCAAGCTTCTGAATCAGATGCCTGAAATGCCTTTGGCAGCAAGCATTTGAACAGAGCACATGCTCTGATGTTGAATAACACACACTCAGCAGTTCTAATCTTCAGAGATGTTGCTTTCATTTATTTTAATAGATTTCCTGTCTGTGCCATGCTCCACTAAGGAGGAAAATAGAACAGAGAGAATTGTTAAACGCATTTCATTTCTGTCTTTAAATTCGAGAGAACTGAGCATTTCAGTAATTGTCTGGATTTCCAAATTCCACTTTGTAAACGCCCATTTTGCGCTGCGCAAGGACTCTTTACAATGTCTACAATGTGTTGCATTATTTGCTCATCTTGTATAAATACTATGCTATCCCATTTATGTTGTGTCCAGAGGACAGTTAGGCCTTGTACCCGCCCCATATTCCTTGGGCGGGAAAATACTGCAAGGTGATTGGTTGGCTCAGCCTGGCAGCCCGGCATATATATAGCTGCCAGGCACGGCCATGTTTGTCTTTGTTTAGTTCTGTAACCGTTACTTCCTCATTAATAAAGAACCGTTACTTACCGCAAGATTGCAGTCCTTCATTACAGCAAGGATTCAACAATTTAAATCTTATTACATTCTGGATTCTGATTTAGAGTGCATACGTTTACAGATCTCCATCTCTCTCATCAGAACCTACTTGAAGTTCATTACTGGGTTCGTCAAGCAGCAGTCAAAAGTCTGAAAGCTTTGGGAATATGGATCTGCTAGACTGTAAAAATAAATCATGTTGGTATGTGCTTGTTTTTAAACTACGGTGAAATACTAGTCTCCATGCATTCTATAAATGTACTAAACCAATTGTGTCTGACATCTGTTCTGTTAAGGAGATAGCTCCACTAAGGGATAACTTAGCTGAAAATGAACTTACATTAAATACTATGTGCATATTAAGATCCACTGCTGATACAGAATAATACATGTAAATAGAGCTAATACATAGCTTCAGATAAAGAAAAGCACACAGCCAGAAACAGGAGGGAAGCTGACAGACAGTTTCCTGTACAGCCAGAGACTCCATCCTGAAATCTGTTTGTATGCCTCTTCCAAAATATACCAGTCACATTGTGAACAATGACTGGCATCCTATTCGAGGCAGACATGACATCACCCTCAAGACTTTGCAATCAGCCTCAGGGCTGGTGCAGAATTTCCTCTGGAATTGCAGCAATGTGGGGAGAGAATGAACCGGGAACTTGGCAATGGCATCTTTCTAACCAAAACTATGCAGACTCAATTAAAAATGGCACAGGGAGCTCTTGTCTCTGAAATTATTTCACCCAAATCATCTCCAAACATGTAGGTCAAAAGCAGAGGACAAAAGTGCAACAGATAAGCATCTTGGATTACTGGCCCTCAATCTCTTTTGGCTACTTATGGAAAGGCATTTCCCCAAATATTGAATATCAATTGACAATAGATGTAAAGCTGGCAATCTATGAGCAAAATAATTAATGGAATGTTAATGACACCAACTGTGCAGAATCCACATTTTACACTCTGGTCTTATTGTCCAAAGTACAATTATTATCAACAATTGCAGCTATTGAATCATATAACATGATTCTTTTAGATCAATGCAAGTGTAACGGGATGAGAGAGGATGGACGGATACTATGCTGAACTTTCGGAATGTAAATTTGGGCAGCTCTGGTCAATAAGGCATCAGGCCAGAAACTGGGAGATTGTGAGTTCTAGTCCAGGTCCTTAGGCACAAACCAGTCGGATGACCTTGGGTCGGTCACTCTCTCTCAGACCTAGAAGGGAGACAATGACAAACCACATGAAAAAAAATTCAAATGACCGACTGTATGTAAGGAGTATATAGTGCTCAAAAAATAAAGGGAACACTTTGACAACACAATATAACTCCAAGTAAATCAAACTTCTGTGAACTCAAACTGTCCACTTCGGAAGCAACACTGATTGACAATTAATTTCACATGTTGTCAGCACATTCAACTTTGTACAGAACAAAGTATTCAATGAGAATATTTCATTCATTCAGGTCTAGGATGTGTTCTTTGAGTGTTCCCTTTATTTTTTTGAGCAGTGTATATCCTTCCATTCCCCACCATCCAGTCTGAGCTGAATAAGTTTTGGGATGAGAAACAAAGTGTCTTCAGAGAAAAACAAGGAAGTCCAGTTGCCTCCTGAAAAAGCACCTTTGGGACACTTGAAAAAAAACTCGCTAAAAAGAACTGCAGGGACTTGTCTAGGCAACTGCTAGAAGTGAAACCAGACTTAATGGCACAAATTTCAATACATTTGATGGGTTTCAGTTATCAAAGTAATTGTACTATTATGAGCTCAGAGGCAAAATTCTTGCAGGGTCCATTGTCCAAGGATATCCCATTGAAAGTTAATTACAATAAAATAACAGTAGTCAGCCTGAAGCTCCTGTCCAACTTTATCTAACTAGATATCTAACTAGAAAAATCATGCTTTCAAGGTCTTAACCTTCAACTAGCACTAGGAAAAATGGAAATAGTTTCTATGTTTTTGTCTAAAGTCAAAAACAAAATTGGACAAAATCGAGTGACCATCCTCAAATCTGAATGAGTTGCTATGCAAACATGCTACTTTGTACATGAGTAATTCTCATTTTAGGTATGACTGCTTTGCCCAGTCAAGCAAAATGCTTCCTGACTGAGGATGTGGCTCTTGTCAGGAAATCAGACAATTCCCTGTCAACTGAAACCACCTTTTTAAAAAAATTTATTTTATTTTATTTTATTTTATTTTATTTTATTTTATTTTATTATTTTATTTTATTTTATTTTATTTTATTTTATTTTATTTTATTTTATTTTATTTTATTTTATTTTATTTTATTTTATTTTATTTTATTTTATTTTATTTTATTTTATTTTATTTTATTTTATTTTATTTTATTTTATTTTATTTTATTTTATTTTATTTTATTTTATTTTATTTTATTTTATTTTATTTTATTTTATTTTATTTTATTTTATTTTATTTTATTTTATTTTATTTTATTTTATTTTATTTTATTTTATTTTATTTTTTTTATTTTTTTATTTTATTTTATTTTTTATTTTTTATTTTTTTTATTTTTTTTATTTTTTATTTTATTTATTAGATTTGTATGCCGCCCCTCTCCGTAGACTCGGGGGGGCTCACAACAATAACAAGAACAATGTAAAAAACAAATCTAATAATTTAAAAAACACTAAAAACCCCATTATTAAAAGCAAACACACACACAAACATTCCATGTATAAACTGTATAGGCCAGAGGGAGATGTGTCAGTTCCCTCATGCCTGACGGCAGAGATGGGTCTTTCCCAGTGGAACTATGGTTGAATGAAAAATACATTGACTATTTTGAATGCCACTGCATGTAAAGCCTGAATGGAAAATGGGGGAGAGAATAGAATGGAATGGAATGGAAATATGATCCGACACAAAACGAAAATGTCTCCAGTGCACAAGAGTATGTACACTGCATCACAGTGTACATACAAGCAACAAGTGATAAATCATGATCATAATTATCATAAAATACATTCATCATAAATTATAAGATACAACACAATGATAGTCATAGAAAACTAAATAAGCAATCAACATAGTAAGTTACTAAATAAAACAATCAATATAAATCATAAGATACGACCAACAAAGTTACAGTCATAAGAAGATAAGGAAATAGTAATAGGAAATATGAGGATAATAGTAATACAGCTCTAGTAAGTAATTTGACAGTGTTGTGGGAATTAGTTGTTTAGCAGAGTGATGGCATGGAGGAAATAACCTGTGGCATGGAGGAAATTAAGGGGAGTGAAAGTGTAGGTGAAGTGCCCATGAGTGTGCAAGGGACACCCCTAACTTTTGTTCCATTACTCCCTCAAGTCAAGCCATTGACAAGTTTTACTTCTCTGTAAAGATCCTTAATATCACAGCTTAGTGTTTCAATTAAAAACAAATCTGTTTAATTGAGCAATAAAATAGGCTAGGTTATTTAGAGCACAATCCTCTGCAGGTCTAATCTGAAATTATGTGTGGGGAGAGGAAATTTCCACTGCTTTTGTAAATACCATTTGTTAGAAAATGTGTTTCCACTGTAATTTTGATCTTCTTTGGCTCAGTATTTTATATGCAACAGAAATGTCTCTAAGGATTGTCAGGAAGCAAATACATTATTTAATATAGGTTTTCTTCCCCCATTGTGGAAAATTTTAGTCTTGTGGGGACAGCCAAATTGTTCAGGCTGCTGCTTATGGATGCTTTTTGCACAGCTGTTTTAAGAAAGATTGTTCAAAATGAATGTAGATCTTTCCAAGTAGATATTGTATGTCATTACATCTAAATTATTAACTGTACTGAAAGACTTAATAATAAATCAAAAGAGTTATGATCATCGCTGAGAATATTTGCTACCGTCCTTCGATACTTCTATGGATTATTATTTTTAAAGAAATCTGTTATTTAAATATTTAAGTTCCCAGATAACAGTGTCATGGATACTTCTTATATCCACTTATCCAAAGAAATCCTCTCTCTATGTTAAGTCCCATTTAACATATAATAACCTCATGCATATGTACAACTACTACACAGAAACTTTGTGCAACTTACTCCCCTTCAGAGAGGTTTACTACTATTCTCCTTTTTTTTCTTAGCCTACTTTGGGACTTGTTATCAGGTTGCAGAACTAGTATTTGCAAAAAAAAAAAAAATAGCATGAAACCCAGAGCATAAAGCAATGCAGCATCAGTAAAGAACACATCTAGGTATGTCGAAGTGGTTTGTTCATCCATTCATTCACTCACTCACTCACCACGGGCAATAAATTTGTTCCAGAACAGTATAGCCTGATCAACACAAAATTATAATAAACAATTAAGCCACAATTATTTTCACCTATGTTTTGCCATTACACATTTTGTTTGAAAACCTGTAATAGACATTCTAACAAATTAAATGCCTCATTGGACTGTTCCCAGATGAATGGGAGCATAGGTTGGAATGATATTCTTCTTTCAGCAACCATGAAGATTCCCCATCGTTGGTGAATAATAGAAGGAAAATAATTTATACCAATGCTAGGGCTGGTTAAATTTTTTCCTCTGCATTGAATGTGTGTCAGAAGGCATCATTGTTTGGTGCCATTAATGCAGGGGTGGGCTGCTCCTCAGACTGGTGGGTGGGGGAACGCAGTTGGGTAGCGAAAATAGAGCTCCATCCCAGAGCACCCAATTTGCACTGAAAGATGTTGAAAGAAAATGCAGGGTGTCCTGCACGGCCACAATGTAGTAGTAAAATTTTTGGTAGCCCTTCATTGCATTAATGGTATTTCCCCTCCTGAGATTGGAGTTTTGTTTCTGATTCCAGAGGTTTAAATCAAAGAGTACTGTCTTCCAGGAATTATATCACTACAATCAAAGGATTTATCTACATTACCCATGATCAGAATGGAAAGGAACATTTTTGGAAGACTAATAGCACAGTATTACTATACTGTATACTCATTCCTCTCCCATTGCATATGTGAGCTTTGGGTACTTTTGTTTTTTTTGCTGTTGTTTTAAAGCATTTGTTTTCTCTCTCATGTCCCCTTGAGCATTCATTGTAGCTGAATGTAGTTCACTGACTATTCAATGGAGGTCAGAATGCCCTCTCAGTGAAGAAACGATTATCATGGTGCTTAATGTCTGTTAAGGCTACTTTTACTAGTAAATGCTAGTAGCACAATGATTATAATACTAGTCTTCTAAACAGAACAGGTTAGGTACAGGTTGGCATGGAGAATTTCTATGTGGTTGCTAACAGTCAAAACCAATTTGATGGTAACTAATTAAAAAATATCAAAATAGAAAATTGTGGTTGGAAACTTGGAGGAATTTTTTAAAGTGCTATTTTTCTTCTCCTGAATTACATACATTTTTTAAGCTGTTAAAAATTAAGATCAGCAATATAGCATTTCATCATTTTTTCAGTCGCTTCTGTCCCTGATAATTTGAGGTAAACTTTCCTCAGATGGCTGGGGAAGTAAGGAAATGGTACATTGCTGAACATAATTTTTAACAGCTTAGAAAAATGTATGTAAATCAGGAAAAGGAAAATAGCACTTAAATAGAATTTAAACGGATGTATTTTTTTAAAAAAAAAAAGCTGAAGGAAAAGTAACGTAGTGGGGGGGAAATAGTAATTAAAATATTGTGTTGGTCTCAATTCCACAACCTTTGAAAAGCAAATGTTAAAACCACTGGAGTATTGTGGCTTTACCGGTAAATGTTGCACTAGAAAGTATCACAATGTTCCTGGATGATAAGGTCATTTTTTTAAATTTTAAAATGGTTGATTTAATTTGTATATTTAAATTTAATAGTCCCTCATATATATGAATTAACAAACAGGTACATGGTACTTAAAAATATGTACCTCAGGATGACCTGCTGGCAGAAAGGAAACCCACTGGCTGTTACTTTCCTAAAACAGAAAATTGGGAGAGAACAGCAGCAGAGAATGGCTCATTGGGAGGAACTGGTGACCTGCAGTGGTCAAAAGGTATCTGTCTGGACAGCCTGATTTCTAGAAAAAACTGAAGATAAACCTTTTCTGGAGGGTTTTTGAGGCCTGATGCCATGTACGTGTGTCTAGATTTCACCTATCCTATATTATACATCATTGTACAGTGGTACCTCGAGATACGAGTTTAATTCGTTCCGGACCTGGGCTCTTAAGTCGAGCAGCTCTTATCTCGAACGACTTTTCCCCATAGGAATTAATGTAAATAATTTTAATTGGTTCCAGCCCTCAAAAAACTCACAAAGTTAGTCTAAATTATGCAGAAAGACATGTTTTTAATGAAGAAATGTACATGTACATATAAATGAATAATGAAGTTTCTTTCACTTAACTTGTAAACTTTCTTAAACTTTTAAATTTACATATGTTCAACTTCTCTGCCACCCAATCCTGTAGGACAGAGGTCCCCAACCCTTTTTGCACCAGGGACCGGCTTTAAGCGATCAAGAGAGGAATGGGTGAATGAATGGACGGAGGGTGGGAAGGAAGGAAGGAAAGAGGGAAAGGACAGGAACAGAGGAAGGAAGCAAGGAAACTTATGAAAGGGGAGAGTAAGAGAGGAATGAGTGAAGGGAGGGAGGGAGGGAAGAAGGTGGGAAGGAGAAAGAAAAGAAGAAATAGAGGAAGGGAAGGTAAAAGAGAGAAAGAAAAAGAGCAAGAAAGAAAGCTGCAAGCACCCCCCCGAGCCCCCCAGGCCGGCTGCAACCTTTTAAAACACGCGCGCCGCTTCGCAGCTGTCTCCTGAAGCCGAACGCGGAAGTTAGCGTTTGGCTTCAGGAGACAGCTCCTTGGCGCTTGTATCTCGAATTTGGGCTTGTAAGTAGAACAAAAATATCTCTCCCCTCCCAGCTCTTATCTCGAGTTGCTCTTAAGTAGAGCAGCTCTTATGTCGGGGTTCCACTGTATATTCTTGTTCTTTGGGCATTTCTCTTCATCCCACTTCATGGAGCCTATTTAAAAGTGGCTTGCAGTCCTTCCTTCCTCTCTTTCATTAACAGTGTATTACCAGAAGATATTTTGAGAAACCGGAATGGTAAATTTGTGAAATGCTAAACCAGCCTTTTCCGAACGGGGAGAATCCCGAGAGTTACAGAATTATACATGGCCACGCAGACTGTTCTGTCTGAAACATGCAAGGTTGGGAAAGCTGTACTACTCTGTTGAAATATCCAGAGTGCACTTGTGAAAGATGAGGCACATGTTGAAACTGTGTTAGACAGTAACAAATGAAATGTATGGAATACAGAGCAACACGCGCCTATTGCAAGCTCATTGATCTGACAACAGGAAGCTCTGCTTCACCCTTCTGCTTACACACAGAGTGACCTGATCCCAATTATAATCTTGGCCACCAAAGGAACCATAGACACAAGATGCCAAGAGCACTAAACAGAGAGGGGTGATAATTGATATTGACTGAAAACGGAACAAAACAGAACAAAAACACCTCGTTATAATAAGAAGCAGTTCGCTTGCTGCTCAGTGTGGCATCTCTCAGAACATAGGAATAAAATAAACATGAGAGTCTAGCTAAGACTTTTGGTGCCAGATGGAAACAAACTGTAATGTGGCTAGTATACATTCTTTTGTTCAGCTTTTGCACACCAGGAAGAAGGAAATGGGGGTGGGAGAGGTTTAGTTGAAGAGACTGCTCATTTTCCTGCTGATAGGATAGCAGACCTGAATTGTTCATTTGGCTTTAGAGAATTCAGCAATAAGTACTGATCAATAAACAAAGTCAAATCAGTAGCTTACCTTCACAGAGTAGCAGAAAAATGACATACCCTTCTTTGTCAAGTAATTAAAGACATGAAGGGATACTTTCCTTTACAGAGACAGAAGGAGACAAGCATTACAAACCCACTTGAGTTGAGCTTATACCTTCTGGGCCCATAGAAACACTGAATATCTTCTGCAGATACCAAAGTAGCTGTCCAAATGTCCGCCTTCTTAGGTAAATCAGATAGGAATCAGAACGAGATGGATTAATTCTACTTTATTATAAGGCGCCATTCACGGAATCTTGCAAGTGCAAATCTCATTCTGTGTTTTTTCCAAACGGAGAAGTTCAGCAGTTTCCCTCCTTAGTTCTTTCTTTGCAGCTGTATCATCTCTTATTTGATCATTCCCTCGATAGAATATTCCCCCCTTCACCCATTTCCTAAAGTTATTCCCCATTACAATGGCAGATTGACAAGTCCAGTAGGTCCATTTTTAAAAGACATTTTTTAAATATTCTTGCCTAATCTCTAAGGGCAACAAGTATCCCAACTCCATCATATTTTTCGTCACCTTGGGGTGGTACTGGTATATTTAAAAAATAAAAGGCAAGATAAAACAAATGAATGTCACATGTAAGAATATGACTGTAGTCAATACTTTCAATACAACGGCTTTAATTAGAAGTATTACTCTTTCTGGACAAACCATCTATTTAACTAAACATTACAAGCAAGCTCAAACAGAGCTTCAGACATCAGACTTCAAAGCTCATATAGTTCATATGAACACTGATTTTCCTCCCAGTAACCTTTAATACTATTTATTAGGTTTAGCATACACTGTAAGATTTTGACTCCCAAAAGCTGGTGGGCACGCTTCCAATGCAAACCAAATCTTTTTCCTCCTGCCATCTTGCTGGGAGTACATACCATATTTTTTGGGGGGAGGAAATAGGGGAAAGAATTTGCTTACAAGGTATTCATCTGGCTCACACCTTTAGTCTGGTCAGTTTCAGCAGATTATTTTATCCCCTGGTTAGGACTTTAAAAAAACCTTATTTGGAGAGAGTAACAATGAAAGAGCTTGCAAGCCAGTAAGAGCTGGGAACATTGCTAGCACATGGTTAGGGCTGGAAAGAAACATGTGGAGCAAGTTAGAGCAATGAAAAAACCCTGCAAAGACTTAAGGCTTGGAAAACATTATTGGCAGAAACAATGAAAGATCTTACAAGCCAGTGAGAGCTGGGAACATTGTTAACACCTGGTTAGGGCTGGAAATAAACATTTCGGAGCAAGTAGAACACTAAAAAAACATACAAAGACAAGGTTTTGAAAACATTATTCACAGAGAGTTACATTGAACATCATTAGCAGCTGGTTAGGGCTGGAACGAAACATTTGGAGCAAATTAGAGCAATGAAAAAAACCTGCAAAGGCAGGGCTTGGAAAACAATCTTAGCAGAGAGTAACATTGAAAGAGCTTGCAAGCGGTAAGATCTGGGAACATTGTTAGCACCTGGTGAGGGCTGGAAAGAAACTTACTTAGAGTTTGAGAAATGAAAAAAAACCTCTGCAAAGACTTAGAGCTTGGAAAACATTCTTCTCAGACAGTAAAAATGAAAGAACCTGCAAAATGAGAGCTGGAAAGATTGTTAGCACCTAGTTAGGGCTGGGGAAAAAAGCTTCAAAGAAAGCTGCATTCAGCATATAAAACTCACCTTAATTTTCAGCCTCTTTTAGGGAGGAAAAGGGTGCGTCTTATACTCTGAAAAATATCTGAATGTCTGAATATCCTTCCCTCACCCACTTTTGAAAACCCTGGATATGTCACAAAGAACCTGGCAATACTTATAAAATCAATCAAAGTTGTATAGCTCTACCCTGTGCAATCAGTTGAAGGAGTGATGGCGCCTGGCATAACAGTACCATATTCCCCTGAAAATAAGACTCTATGTTATATTTTTATTTCTTTGAACTCTGAAATAAGCGCTTGGCCTTATTGCCATGCACTCAAAAGCCCGATTGGGCTTATTATCAGGGGATGTTGTATTTTGGGAGAAACAAGGTAGTAATTATATTGATCAAGCCTATCTAACTAAACATGATATCAGCAGAGAATAAACCAATATTGTAACAGAGTGCAATCAATCACAACATTTCAGTATAAAAGAAGGACCCTCTGGACAAAAAAGTCAGTGGCCTATAATATCAACATCTGCACCTTCAAATGAAGAGTAAGAATGTTTTAAAACAATTTTACAAGGACTTTAAAATCTAGGAAATATAATAGTAAGACAGTTGAAGTTTAGGATTGATGGGGAAGAAGGAGAAGTCACAAATGGTGGAAGGAGCATCCCAAAGGCCATTTCGGAAATGCTGAGAAATAAAAATACATAGTGTAAAAGTCTTTATGAAGGAGAAGATGGGTAATGGCAGGTTTGTCATCCCCCCCCCCCTAAACAATGGAGAAACAGATAAAAGTTGTATTTTCAGGGACAAATCTTCAGCTGCAATGACAGACATCAGACAGACATCAGAGGCGTACATAAGTGCACTGGTGTGCCTTTCGTCCCCTGTCCAATTGTCTTTCCTTTCTTTCACCTATCATATATATTCTCTTCCTTTCATATATCCTCTCTTCTAAGTTCACTTTTACCCTTATATATATTACCACATGTCTATTTTTCTTCCTATGTATTTGTGTATTGGACAAATGAATAAATAAATAAATAATAAATAAATAAAATATAGACTATAAAGAACCCTTGTATCTCTTTCTCATAGAATAAAAACTAATGTAGTGCATGAGGGAGAAAAGGAATTAGGCAGAAAATGAAGAATTGCCAGAAGAAAAATGGTAGTTGTCGAGTGCAGCACCACTTTATTTATTTATTTTACAGCGCCGCTGAATAAAACAGGCTAAAATTCAAGAATCCGATGCAATTTGGCTTCAGAGGGGAAAAGCTGTCAGACTGACAGAACAATTTGTAAAGGCAGAAAACTTCCCAGGGTTTCGGCTTTTCAACTGTGCATCTTTGAAAATTTCCAGACTCCTTTCCTGAGGCAATAATAACCATGGCCTCCAAAATGGTGCAGCATCAGGATGAAAAGGGAAAAAAGGCTGACAGAAGAAGGGACGCAGCAGCAAAGCACAGCTCACCAGGCCTCAAAGCAAACCCTCAATAGGCCTGGCCTTCACAACATTAATCAGTTAAAGAGATTAAGAAATTGAGGAAGAAAACTTGTTCTGGGATTAACGTTTATGGGTACATACAGTGAAGGGCTACCAACATTTTTACTACCACACTGTGGGCGTGGTTTATGCAGGACATCTGGCATTTTCTTTCAGTGTAAATTGGGAGCTCTGGGGTGGAGCTCCATTTTCACTACCCCACTGCGTTCCCCCCCATGAGTGACAGGGAGGAGGAGAGTGTGGCAGACAGCTCAGAAGAAAATCAATTATCTAGCTCCTCCTTGGATTCAGAACAAGAGTTAATGATACAGCCACATATGCGGAGAGCGATGCATAGGCAACAACAACTGAGAGATTATTATCAAAGAAAATGAGGCCACCTGTGGTTGGGTGGGGCTGTGGTAATTAGTGAGGCTGCTATAAATAGCAGCCTGTGGGTTTGGCCATTGTGGAGGATTATCTGATCGTTGTGTTTCGTGACTGTTTTACTGACTTTGACTTTTTGTGTGCTGATTTTCCCCCGCTTTGAAACTAAACCAGAGCAAAGTGTGTTTCACTTTGTGAAAGAAGAAGGACTGTGAATTGCCTCACAGCTGCAAGCTAAGTATCACAGAACTGATAAGGGACTTGTACAAATTACCAGTTTGGTTGGAGACAAGTGCTCCTTGCTATACCAAAAGAGGGCTTGGGTTAAGTGAAATTTCATTATAAAGAACATTGTTTTGAATTTTCAAACGTGTGTGTGTGTGTGTGTCTGAAATTTGTACCTGTGAATTTTTGGGAGGAGTCTACCAGAGAGCCCGACAGAACAGTTTCTCTCCCAAGAAACCAAGCCGCCATCACCACCATTACTATACCTCTCCAGAAATGGCATGAACTAGGTGGGGATTCCTACTTACCGCTGCTACTGGTGTGCTCCATGGGCAGCTCCGGGTGACCAGTGGGTGCGTGGGTGCATCCCATTGAGCTTTTGTTTCTGCGCATGCACAGGAAGTAAAGCCTTGTGAGGGGACATGCCTGGGCATGAGATTTCGGCAATTTTTTTGCTTCAGCGTTAAAATCTCATGTATGTATGCTCATGAGATTTTGCTTCCTGCGCATGCACAGAAACAAAATCTCGCTCAGACAGGGGCCCATGCACACTGGAGATGTGGAGCTGCGCGCCCAGCTCCATTTTCGCTATTGGAGCTAGGTGTGACAACGCACTACTGGTATGTAGCTATAAATGCTAATCCCAGAACAGGTTTACTTCCTCAATACCAGAGCTGGCAGGTCTATATTGAGGAAATCCAGATGACCACAAGATGGCAACAAAGAGTGAGAGTTTTTGGTATATTTGCTGTCATCTAGTGGTCATCTTATTCATTACATACTGAGGCTGGCTCTTTCTGCCTGCTGCTGTGCCTCACCCATCTTGACACCTTGAGCAAATTTCAGGTCTCTCTACAGCTGCACCTCATCTTTGCTTTGACTGTGACAGGTGAAGTTTGCTTGATTAACATTTTTATTTGCAGCTCAGAAAGGCACTCTGGAGCAAATCCTCTTTTGTGTTTGTGTGTGTGTGTGTATGTGTACAAAGGATGACTGAATTCTGCAATCATGAACATTTCCCAGGAGTCCCACAGCAAGAAAGGAACTGTTTTCTCAACAATCTCTGTAAACTACACTCCCCAAGATTCTCTAGGAGATGGCAATGTACGAAGAAGAGTTCAATGTGTGTTAAATCAGTGATTTACCCACCATTCTTTCTGTCCTCTTCAAACAAGCCACTGTAGCATGCAGGCTCAATCTAAATTACTTATTAAGGGGCGTACATAAGTGCACTAGTGTGCCTTTCATCCCCTGTCCAATTGTCTTTCCTTTATCTCATATATCATATATATTTTCTTCCTTTCATATATCTTCTCCTCTATTTTTACATATTATCTTTATATATATTACTTCATGTCTATTCTCTTCCATATGTATTGTGTATTGGACAAATGAATAAAAAAATAAAATGAAATTAAGAACAAAGGGGGGGTGGCATACATATTCAAGGTCATTAAGACACCACTGTCATATATTAGGAAGTGGTGAAGTTGACCCCCCCATCCACCCCCCCACCCCCAAAAAAGCTATAAACAAGTCTGCAGTCACAAATGTGTGAGCTGTTGGTTATCTTTGTAGAGCAGAATTACAGTAATTAAAGCTTTTACCTCAGAAATTTTAGGAATGCAGAAATCTGTAGTATGTAAAGAATTTTCTTTCTTTCTCTGTGATGTTTTTGTATACCTTGAGGAACTATGGAATTTGTTAAAGGAGAGTGTGTGTGCATCACAGATTTATGAGGCTGTGGACTGTAAACTTGGATTGCTTTCTGAATGAAAGAAGATCACCCCAAAAGAATAAGGAAAGAAAGCCACTTAGGTGACCACTGTATGTCTTGCATTTTTCTGATGAAATAACACAAAGGAATCCCTGGCGTTTGCTCCCTTATTTCCATCTCTTTGTGGTGTTACTCAGAAGGTGACAAATGAACAGTTGGTTGTAGCAGGAAAACAAGCAGATGCCAAGATGCAACAGTGAAGGGTCTGTTAATGACCCCAGGAAAGGAAAGGAACAGCGGCATTAAATCACATCTCCATCTTTACATGTTGTTGTAGCCAACAATATGCAATCAGCCTTTCATTAATGAGGTTTGTGTTCCTCATGCAAGTTTCTTATCACAACAGGCAGGATCATTTCACATATCATTTCACTTAGGTCCCTCAAATAAGATAATTTGTATAAATCACAAAACATTCATCAACTCTGCTAAAGCACAATATGCTATTTGTTTTGGCTTAACACAGTGGTTTCCCAATCTCTTTTTTGGGGGGCCATGCCCCACCTAAGCATCTCTAAAATCCCGAAGCCTCCCCCCCACCCCATGACATATAATTCTTATTATTCAAAATGTGAACTACTCACACAGAGGAAGCCTAAAAGGCCATTAACTAAGTTTAAATAAGGTTCCAATTGCCCACATTAAAAATGAAATTGCACCCGGGCTTAACATGTCTTTGGAGTCTTTGGAGATGGATGGTATATAAATCTTGATGATGATGATGATGATGATGATGATGATGATGATGATGATGTTTCATGAATTCAGTCAATTGTGGATTGTTCAGTAAATCTTGACAACACTGTTGCTTAGGACAAATTGTCAACCCAATATAAGCAGGTCAATTACAGAGTCTCAGAGCTCAGAATTTGCTATAAAATACAGAGTGGGGGGAAAACTCTTCTGACCAAGCTCCTCAATTATGACAAACCCTCTGTGGTTATAGCAATGATTCCTTTATTAGCAACACCAGCAGCCCAGGCAAAAAATTTCTCTCACACAGCATGCTAACAAGTCTATCAGGTGGGGAGATGAATAGTCATCTGCCACATCTATTTATCTCCAGCCCCTGCCTTTTATCCCCAGCAGTGGTGGCTCTTCCTTCGTGAGGATCGAGGATTGGTCCACAGATTTCCACTGCTCTCCTCTCCTCTGCTTTCTGTGCATCCACGCATCAGTCACTGGACCCAGCTGTTCCTCACCAGCCACCTCCAGAACTGGGAGCTGTTGACTCTCCATCTGAGGAATGATGGATAGCCCAGGACCCACCTTTCTCTCTCTCTCTCTCTCTCTCTCTCTCTCTCTCTCTCTCTCTCTCTCTGACAGCTCCATTCCTTCTTCCCCCTCAGAGCTCTCGGGTTGGCTTGATGTTGACCCTGCCTTCCATGCCTCCTTCTCATCTTTTCATCCTTCTCATCTGATTCAGTTGCTAAAGGGCTGGTGGCCAATAGGCCACAAGAAAAACCAATGTACAGTGGTACCTCTACTTATGAACTTAATTCGTTCCATGACCAGGTTCTTAAGTAGAAAAGTTTGTAAGAAGAAGCAATTTTTCCCCATAGGAATCAATGTAAAAGCAAATAACGTGTGTGATTGGGGAAACCACAGGGAGGGTAGAGGCCCTGTTTCCTCCCAGGAGATTCCTAGAGAGGCCCCACGGAGGCTTCTCCTCACCTTCCAGCCCTGTTTTTTCCCAGGGGATTCTTAGAGAGGCCCCACAGAGGCTTCTTCCCTCCTTTCATGGCCCTGTTTCTTTCCAGGGGATTCCTAGAGAGGCCCCACGGAGGCTTCTCCCCACCTTTTCCAGCCCTGTTTCTTTCCAGGGGATTCCTAGAGAGGGCCCACTGAGACTTCTCCCTGCCTTTTCCAGTTACAGTTTCGGTGGCTCAGGTTTGTAAGTGGAAAATGGTTCTGGAGAATAGGCAAAAAAATCTTGAACGTCCTGTTCTTATCTAGAAAAGTTTGTAAGTAGAGGCATTCTTAGGCAGAGGTACCACTGTACTTGATTGGGGGAGTGGGAGGCATAAGAGGACGAATAGCATCTGTTGTTGCTTCTGTCTAACCCAGGGGTGTCAAACTAGATGCATTATACACATGTCACGTCCATCCCAGCTTCACAAAAAGGAAAAACATCATGATATTTCATATGATGGCAATATGATGCCGCAGGTTTGATACCCGTGGTCTACCCTTAAATCAATGTAAGGTTACTAGATCTGGGTGTAATCATCTGGTCTAGTGTCTCAGTCTCATCTTCCTCTTGCTCCAATGTGGATGTTTAAATGTTCTTTTCCTATACCCTCTTTTTACATAATTGTCCCAGTAAACTTCCCGTTATCCCCCTTTTGGTTTATCTTTGCTGATGTGCTCCCTTGCAAAAAAATGCTCTCTTAAGCAAGGAAAAATCTACCTCCGAAAGCAGAGTCTGTTTTTATTTTTGTTTTCTTACTCTTGGGACTACGTGTCCAAGATGAAAGAAAGGAGTGTGGTTATGCATGTGATCAGGCTCACTGATACCATAAACAACAT
This sequence comes from Erythrolamprus reginae, assembly GCF_031021105.1. Lineage (NCBI taxonomy): Eukaryota > Metazoa > Chordata > Lepidosauria > Squamata > Dipsadidae > Erythrolamprus > Erythrolamprus reginae. The sequence continues at coordinate 251,288,258 of NC_091950.1, forward strand.
GAGCTTTGGCAAGCTCTTTAATTCCCCAAGGTCTCTGATGATTTTTGATGAGAAGCAGCTTTTATTGTATTGGGCACTGGATTCCCTTTGCTTTATTTTATTTGAGTTTTTTTTTTAAAGGCACATGGTTACCCTTTCTGAGCAGATGGCAAGAAACTAATGCAATGAGCAAATAAATAAACTGAAGGGCTTTGTAGAAAAAAGCAAATCTTGTTTATGGCTGGCTGACTTTCTTGCCAAAGTGATTGTGTTATGGAGGTACTTTTCTAAAGATAAAAGCATGTCAATACATGCATATATAAGGGGAGGGGGTAGTCCAGGGGTGAAATCCAGCAGGTTCTGACAGGTTCCAGAGAACCAGTAGCAAAAATTTTGAATAGTTCAGAGAACAAGAAAATACCTCCTCTGGCTAGCCCCAGAGTGGGGAGGGAATGGAGGTTTTGTGGTATCCTTCCCCCAGGAGAGGGGAAGGAATGGGGATTTTGCTGTATCCTTCCCCAAGGAGAGGGGAGGGAATGGGGATTTTGTAGTATCCTTCCCCCAGGAAGTGGGAGGAAATGGGGATTTTGCAATCTTCTTCCCCCAGTAGGGGGAGAGAATGGAGATTTTGCAGTATCCTTCCCCCAGGAGGGGGGAGGGAATGGGGATTTTGCAGTATCCTTCCCCCAGAAGAGGGGAGGGAATGGGGATTTTGTAGTATTCTTCCCCCAGGAGGGGGGAGGGAATGGGGATTTTGCAGTATCCTTCCCCCAGAAGAGGGGAGGGAATGGGGATTTTGCAGTATCCTTCCCCCAGGAGGGGGGAGGGAATGGGGATTTTGTAGTATTCCCCCCCCCAGGAGGTGGGAGGGAATGGGGATTTTGCAGTATCCTTCCCCCAGGAGGGGGAAGGGAATGGGGATTTTGCAGTACCCTTCCCCCAGAAGAGGGGAGGGAATGGGGATTTTGCAACATCCTTCCCCCAGGAGTGGGGAGGGAATGGGGATTTTGTAGTATTCTTCCCCCAGGAGGAAGGAAGGAATAGGGATTTTGCAGTATCCTTCCCCTGCCACACCCACCAAGCCAGGCCCACCAAGCCACACTATTCTCACCAAGCCATGCCCACAGAACGGGCAGTAAAAAAAATTGGATTTCATCACTGTGATGGTGTCCCTCTCAATGTCATAAAAAGGAGAAGGAAAATGTTCATATAAGAATCAGCCCCACTGAAGTCATTGAGAATTATTTCAGAATAGACAAGAACAGAATTCTACTAGAAATACTGTATACCTTGTGAAAGCAGCCAATGTAATCTTCCGTATGCTTTACACAGAGGTTTGTTCCTTTGATTTCAAAGGATGATTGTACTATGCATACTGTTAATGTATGAGCAGAGTAATCCTTGTTTACCAAGGTTATGCACACAACACCCAGAATCGTTTAGATTGAGATTAGTTGTGAAAAACTACTCAGTCACACACAGATATACTAACTTGTATTAAAGTTTACTTTGAGAAATAACATATACAGATAAACAGTCTAAAGTCATACACATAGAAAGTCAGAATAACAATCCAAATATTATTAAGCACAAAGTCTTTGCCTTTGTCATAATCAGTAAACAAAGATATCAAGCCTAAACACATTTTAGTTGATATACATAAGTACAATAAAAAGAGATTGCAGAGCTAACCTAATAGTGAGTAGCCATTAATAGTGAGTAGACAGGCAAAGAGAGAACAAAGAGGGACTCCAAAGAAATAAGCTATGAACTCTAGCTCTTTCTTGTGGCAATTGCAACACATCAGCCAAACAGAAATAGCTCAGTTATAACACATATTGATGGGCTATATATTGCCAACCCAATCATTATGGAGAGCCCTAACACATACAATCATGCAGTGTGTGCAAGCTTAAAATGTAAATAGTGTTGCAAATTTTCTCCATGGTCAGGGTTTTAACATGATGACTGGGATCACCAGTTGGCCTACAGAATTATCCCTTGAGACCCAATAGCCTTCCTGTCCCAACTGATTTATTTTTATATGACTTTAGTGCAAACAGGAAATGGGAAATTAACCTATTACAAAGTCAGTGCCAGCTATTATTGTGATCTGTTTCTTTTCCCCAAAAAATATTTCTGTACTCCATACAGTATAGCTATTCTTAGAACACTAAAATAGTGGTTAGCTACAGCCTGGTGTTTTGCTTGGAAATGTGCTCACTTTGCAAAGGAAAGAAAAAGTCAGCTGAGTTGGTAGAGACTATTCTTGAGCTCGGATGAGAAAACAAGGAGAAAACGCCCAAAATTTACCTTCTGATAACCCAGACTTAGGCAACAGGTCACAGCCACCCTGTCGCCATTTTGCAAAACTTTCGGCCCCGTTATGAGAGCATCCACAACATACATTTATTTATTTATTCATTCATTCATTCATTCATTCATTCATTCATTCATTAGATTTGTATGCCGCCCCTCTCTGTAGACTCGGGGCGGCTAACAACAATAATGAAACAATATGTAACAAATCTAATATTTAAAATAATTTTAAAAACCCTTATTTAAAAAAAACCAAACATACACACAAGCATACCATGCATAAATTGTATAGGCCTAGGGGGAAGGGAATATCTCAGTTCCCCCATGCCTGATGACAAAGGTGGGTTTTAAGGAGCTTACGAAAGGCGAGGAGGGGGGGCAATTCTGATCTCTGGGGGTAGCTGGTTCCAGAGGGTCGGGGCTGCCACAGAGAAAGCTCTTCCCCTGGGTCCCGCCAAATGACATTGTTTAGTCGACATACCTTCTAGCCTAGTGGTTCTTAGCCTGTGGTCCACAGACCTCAGATCTCTGGGGAGGGATTATGATGTCATGACCGGGGGATCAGCAAAGGAAGAAATGTTATCATTTAAACCTCAGGTTAAGTCTCAGAGGTCCGTGGACATGGTCAATGGCCACAAAAGGAGGTCTGCCATGAAGTAAAAGCTGAGAACCACTGCTCTAGCCTAAAGGTGATTCCAATTGCTGGCTGAATATCTCTCATGGTGCCAGGCCAACTGGGAACAGTTTTTTTCTCTCACTTGGCTGTCTCATATGTAGAGGGAATGGGTGGTGGTAGTAATAATAATAATTATTTATTTATTTGTTTTGTCCAATACACAATAATACACAATAATAATAGAGGATATATGCAAGTAGAATGTATCAAAGAGGGTATAGAAGAGAAATATAGGAGTAAAATATAACTAGAGAAAATAGCAGAAAATGTAAGAGATAAAAGAGATACAAGAGATATAATGGATAGAAGAGAAGATATATATGAGATATAGCAGAGACTATAGGACAGGGGACGGTAGGCACTCTGGTGCACTTATGTATTATTAGTATTATTAGTATTATTATGTATTAGTAATTATATAATTATAATTTATTAGATTTGTAAGCCGCCCCTCTCCGAGGACTCAGGGCGGTTAGTAGGTAGAACATTTTAGGTAGTGTTTTTAGGTAGCATTTTAGGTAGCTAGTAGGTAGAACAGTTCTAGTAGGTAGAACATTTAACATGTGGCTTGAAGAAGGTGGTAAAGTATTAAGCACTCTCTCCTGTAAATCATTTAACTTCTCACATTATATAATTTAAAAACAACAACAACTACAGGTTCACCTTGAAAGACCTCTTGCCTGCATTCTGGAAGACTGAAGGATAAATTAAGGACATATTTGAGAAGAAAGCCACGAGGTAGGACCAAAAATAGAGGAGCAGAATCCAGTAAAGTATAATTGGAACGGAAGCCATTTTATAGCCCTGTCAGGAGGAGTTCAGAGGCTCACGAAGTTAGGAGGCTGGGCTGACGATCAGCAGGCCTGTGTTCGAAACCCAGTTCTGATTTGGAATGGGGTGAGGCCCCATCACACACTTCAGCTTTTGACAACCCAGCAGTTTGAAAGCGGGGGATTGCAAAAATAGATATTTCTTTAGTAGGTGACTTAACAGGGACATGATAGGAGCGCCCAGCTGTGTGCAATGGTGATTCTTTCAACCCAGAAGCTTCCAACATGACGGTGGTAGTAGTAGTACTAGCCCTGCCAGAACAGGGCTCCACAAACTTCATATGGCTGAGGAAGCAAAGAGAGATGCAATGTCAAAAAGGCACAAAACAAAACAAAATCTTGATGGGATCTAAATCAATCACATCAGTGATGCTGAAAGAAATAGAGAGAAATGCCTGGTCAGCGGTTTAAACCGCCGGCTGAAATTACCTTCGGAGCCCAGGAGACGCTGCCGGCAGCTCTCTTAGCTCCGTACTACAGAAGTTCAGCTTTTGGCAGTGCGCCAAGGTGGCACGCTGCCTACTGGGACTAAGGGGAGGTCCTGGATCGACTCGGACAGGATCTCCCCCTTGCTCTGGCTCCCTCCAAAGCGAACAGCTGCCCACCCTCCGCTATCAACAGTGTGTCCTGAGGAGGTTGCTTCGGGGCCGAATAGGATTTTTTTGCAGCCTCCCCTTTAGAGGCGGCCGTTTTTTTGCCTATTCCACACTGACGGTGCGGACTGGATTGGTTAGGGGGTGCGGCGCACTTAGTGGTATAGGCCTCCCTTTGGTCATTGGGGTTTGGCAGGTTAGGGGCGGAAATGGGTAATTAGAAGTGACTGTGCATGCTCCTTTGGGGCATCCTTCAAAGGGTGATGGACCGCCTCTCTCCAGGAACTAGAGGTTGGAACAATGTCGAGGATTGGAGAGAGGATGTCCATGGGAATCACCGGATCCAATTTCCCACGGGGATTGGGGGGTGAACTCCTCCCACACAATGAAGGGGCGTGGCTTGGATCCAGGTGAAGGTGGTACCTTCACCTGGTTCAGCAAGGAGTTTTGCCCAAAGTTGCCAAGGAATTTTCTGGTAGGAATTTCCGCCCTGTTAGTTTTGGCCTCTGCAGGTCCTTAGTTCGTTCTGAATTTAAATATTTAAATTGACGTATTCAAATTTATTTAAATTTATGTTAATTCAATAAATGGCCCATATTTAATCCACAACATGTCTCAGCGTCGTTACTCGGCTTCCGGGGGTAAATAAAGTTTACTATTTGGAGTGCTCATTTAGTTTTGGAGGGGGGGGGGAAATAATGTTGCAATTAGTCTTTTTTTCAAAAGGTTTCTTTAACCCTGACAAGAAAATAAACTCCAGGTGACCTCTCTGAGCAGGAAACAAGTAATGTCAATATCATGGCATTCAAACAAGGCTTACAAATTTGACACAAAGTGAGATAAACATCAGCTCTGCTTTCTATCATCGAGGGCTGCAAAGTGGCCATGTAGTCATTGTACAAAGCCCACACTACCTATGGAAAAGGTCAGATAGAGTCCACTCTCCATTTCTAGAGAAGCAGATAGTCATGGAGAGCATTGGTTTATTGAATCTTCCCGTCCCTCCACACCCACGTTTCATAAAGAAAGATTAGCAGAAACAGTCATTTCCGACTGTGCACAGTAGCCCAGGGGCACTTGATCTGAGATTAACTCTTCCTGCTCTTGATTTGTCGGCAGTTTTGTTAGTAGAGTTTTGTGAAGTGCCTGACAACCACACAGTGCTTTTTTCTATAAGGAACAGCTGTGTGGCTCAAACCAAAGATCTATCTGATCAAGCATCATTTCCCCCCCACTGTGGCCAGTGGCCACAGAAACATCTCACATGCAGAATACAGTGTAAGAAAAAGCCTAAGGTTCAGGAGGGAAGTGTTTTTAATAGGAAAGTGAACACAAAGAACAAGGGGACACAATCTGAATTTAGTTGGGGGGAAAGATCAGAAGCAACGTGAGAAAATATTATTTTACTGAAAGAGTAGTAGATGCTTGGAACAAACTTCCAGCAGACGTGGTTGGTAAATCCACAGTAACTGAATTTAAACATGCCTGGGATAAACATATATCCATCGTAAGATAAAATACAGGAAATAGTATAAGGGCAGACTAGATGGACCATGAGGTCTTTTTCTGCCGTCAATTTTCTACGTTTCTATGTTTCTATGCCTCTCCTACAGCTACAGCTAAGTTGAGAGCAGCCTGCCTCTGAAATCTGATCTCCCATCCCTTCATTGCCACATTATAATTATCTTACCAGGATATTATTCACACACCGCTGCTTCCTTGCCGGTTTGATGACTAGTCGCTGATCCTGTGAATTGATTTTAGCAGTTACATTGGAAATAGTATGGGATAACGTGGAAGCTGTGTCTCTATAATGCCTCCACGGGCATCTGTAGTGTTTCACTCGCAACAAACCTATTGCAATCATCAAGTGATAAACTGGGCTAAGCGATAAGCCTTACAGATCAGAGTGTTCTGGAGATCCTACAGTGCATCTTTACCTCTGTGAAGTCTTAGTTTTTTTGGCTTCTGTTGCACTCCTTATTTCTTTGTTTTTCATTTCCCCGCAATCAGTGAAGGGCTATCAAAATTTTTACTACCACACTGTGGGTGTGGCTTATGCAGGATGCCCTGCATTTTCTTTCAACATCTTTTAGTGCCAATTGGGTGCTCTGGGGTGGAGCTCCATTTTCGCTACCCCACTGCGTCCCTCCCCCATCCGGGCAGTAGTCCACCCTTGCTCACAATGCTTTACATTTGAAGGCCAATGGGTGATCCTCACTGTGCAGGGGTGCAAATCTTCAACCCTTTCCCCACTGGGCTCATGTGGCAGGCACAACTACTTAAGTAACCATTCCACATTTTTCTCTCTGCTAACGATAAAACAATATTACTAGCTGCACCACCACATTAATCATCTCAGAAACAGAATGCATTTTGCAAATGGAATTATTAAATGTATTTATTTATTAAACTTACTTGCTGCCCATCTCACTATCCAGAGTGATTCTGGATCTGAGTGGTTTGCAGTGGCATAAAAGCATAAATATTAAAATGTTAAAATTAAGAACGATTAAATAAAGATTTAAAAGCAAGAGTATGGGTGGTATAAGTGGGAGCTTCCTTCTCTCTCTCTCTCTCCCCCCTCCCTCCCTCCTTCCCTCTCTCTCTTTCATCATTCTGAAACAAGTAGCCTAGCAAATGGATTATAGTTACTAAAACTGACTGCTTCACTTACAGAACCCCTTGTCATTTGGGGTAATTACTTTATGAGTCATTTCTGTTGAAGACATACAGCCTACTCAAGCAAGGAGAAAATTTCAGATCCTTTTTACCCCCAGTTAAAAAAAATGTCATTGCCAATTGCTCATGAGATATTGCCCTTGAATGACTGGAAACTAAGTTCCAAGCATATATGTGATGACCCAGGGCACTGCACAGAGATAACATAAACAGCTGGCAGTTCAAACCTGCCCTTTTAGTGCTCCAAATCTCCCCCAAACAAACCTCAAACAGCCTCTGGTCCCATGACGATATATGGCGAGTAGGATCCGAGACCAAGCTATAAGAAACAAGTTGGAATCACTCTATAAAATGTAAAGAAATATTTCACTCTTGGGTTTAAATGATTTATACAAGAAATACCCCCAACTGGTGGTGGGGTATGATTGATTGTCTGGTGGTGGGCACAATCACTGAGCACATGTTATATGTTATGATTTCTTCCCCATCCATCCAGCTACACATATATAATTTTTAAATAATTTCTGAGGTTATAAAAGTTTCATTGTAATCACTAGGCCTGATTTCCATCCGATGAAATGTACATGATCTCTTCGTAGTTAACCCACATTGGAGTCAGACAGGTGGTTTTAGCTGACAAAGATAAAAATACTATAACTTGGAAAAGCTGAAGAAGCATTTGGAATCCGAGAGGAGGCCAAGAAGCTGATGAAACTGAGTAGAGGACAAAACAATTAGATTTTAAAATTAAAAAAAATTTACTGACTAGAGTTGAAGACAGTTTGGTATTTGCAGTGGAAAGACAGCAAACGCCTCCCCCCGTCCTCCACACACACACAAACATCATTTTTGGTCATCAAAAATGACAAACTAATTCCTAGATACATGGGGACAATGGCTTAGCCATGGAGGGGAGAAACTCACGTGCCATCCCATGTACCAGCAATTAAAAATAGGAAGAGTTCCAATGGGCCGCCATTTCATATAATCAGGTCTCCCCTAATTTCCTTCCAAATATTTATCCTCATGCAGTGAAGGGCTACCAAAATTCTTACTACCACACTGTGGGTGTGGCTTATGCAGGATGCCCTGCATTTTCTTTCAACATCTTTCAGTGCAAATTGGATGCTCCGGGGTGGGGCTCCATTTTCGGTACCCCACTGCGTTTCCCACCCCATCCCCTGTCGGGGCAGTAGCATGGTATCCTTTGTAGAAATGCAGACTGACAGAGAGTGATGGAGTTCAAAATAATAAAGTAAACAAAAAAAAAGTCAGGAATTTAATTCCAGGATTTTTAAATCAGACTTGCTTGCTGCATCTTGTTGGTTAATGCCAGTCAATTTTGTTTGTACATGCTATATTTATTTATTTATTTATTTATTTATTTATTTATTTATTTATTTATTCATTCATTCATTCATTCATTCATTCATTCATTCATTCATTCATTCATTCAATTTATTCATTCAATTTTTATGCCGCCCTTCTCCTTAGACTCAGGGTGGCTTACAACATGTTAGCAATAGCACTTTTTAACAGAGCCAGCCTATTGCCCCCACAATCCGGGTCCTCATTTTACCCACCTCGGAAGGATGGAAGGCTATGTGTTCTTGTTGTTCTCTCTTGTTGTTTTGGTCAACCAAAACTGGCAATTACATTATAGTCTAATATAAAATTAATTCAGTGTTGGTATACTCTGCATCAAAAGAAAATAATAAAAGAGTCAGGTGAATTCATTGACAAATGGATGCAGCCCCACAGTGATCAGGTCACTTTTGCCATAATGGCTTTTGGCTTTTGTTTTACAGTTCTAAGAAATATGGTCATGAGCAATAATGATTTCTGCCTGACAGGAGATCCATGGATTTCCTATCAAAGGTCAATCCTATGAAACTTTGCTTGGAATTTAGATCCTCGATATTCACTCTTTGCCCATAGGCTGCTTGTTTAATTTTTCTAAACAAATTGGCAGAGAGATTAGCAGCCGGGCTGTCTGGTCCTTGGTATGAGACTGTGGGTTGCATGTGTTGTCAAGGTGATATCTGCAACCATATGATTGAAGCCCTGCCTCGTTTTTATGTGTGAGGAACACACACACACAATTGGGTTTCTATTGAGTGGTCATAATTGCCTTTTTTACTCAGTCCTGTGGATACCTTGAAAGACCCGTCACTCATGTCACTTTCCCCTGAAAGTCTCCCGGAAGAGATGGTCTAAACCAGTGATTTTCAAACTTTTTTGAGCCATGGCACATTTTTTACATTTACGAAACCCTGGGACACATTGAGTGGGGAGTGGGGGGCGGCTAAAAAAAGTTTGGACAAAAAAAATCTCTCTCTCTTCCTCCCCTTTGCTCTATTTCTTTCTCCCCCCCTCTTTCTCTCCCTTCCTTCCTTCCTCTCTCTCTCTCTCTCCATCCCTCTTTCTTTCTCTTCCTTCCTTCCTTTATTTTTTGCTCTCTTTCTCTCTCCCTCCCTGCCTCCCTCTATGTCTTTCTCTCTCTCTCCTTCCCTCCCTCTCTCTTTCTCTTGTTCTCTTTCTCTCTCTCTTGCTTTCTTTCTCTCTGAGCTTTGCGGCACACATGACCATGTCTCGCGGCACACTAGCATGCCGCGGCACACTGGTTGAAAAACACTGGTCTAAACAAAGGTAGCAAATATAGCAGGAATTCCTTTCAAGAACTAAGCAGCACCTTGAATTTCATGCAGGCTAATTGGCATCCACGGTGCTATAACTGGGCAGCACAGGAAGCATCCGATGCGCTCTCTGGCCCATTCCTTGCCTATGATACATTGCCAATGCAGTGGCAGGCCCTGCTCTCTTTGCCTTAACCTCTGCTTGAAACCCATTCCCCAAAATTGGATTAGTGCTATCTCCTCTCCCCAAGGACTCAGTCAGTCTGACATAATCTGGCTTCCCTGGCACATTGGCGTGCGCCTTAAAGCCTCCTTTTCTTACTAGATTAAACCACAAATCCTGCCTGTTCCAACTTTCCTCGTAGGCTTCCCATATTCCTGATGGCCTTCCTGGCCCCTCTCTCTTTGTTGCAATCTGCCTTTGTCCCTCTTAAAAGATTATGCCAAGATAGGGGCCCAAGTCAAAAACAGCAAGTGGAATTAAGTGATTAAATATCTCCCAACTGTCTCAAGATTAGGTTTTGCAGCTAATCCATCCCCAGATCAGATTTGTATCAAGGGGCATTGCTGGCTGCCCCTGCTCAAGTTCTTCGGTTTTCTGTGAGGCGGCAACTCAGATGGTACAGCTTGTTCAATGACCTCCAGGCTTGTTTAAATACAATAAATATTACAGAGTGCGACTGAGCTGTGTGTTTATATCAGTGGCTGGAGCCAGGTGAATGAATAACCAGTCTCGGTTAAAATGAATAATTCAAAAGGCAGCTTATTCCTTACCATGCATATTGTTTGAAAAATTAACTGGGCCTCTTTATGAGTTATCTTTTGTTTGAAATGGCTTCTTTAAACAGTGGTTGGAAGGATGCTTTCTGGAAACCACCAGCTGCTCTAAATGGCCAAATATAGAACCTGATCCACAAACTGATTACATTTAAGTCCTTGGATGTAAGATGATAGAATTAAATTGGCCGGTGTTAACTCTTTCCCATCTAATTTGGGGGGGGGGGAGGTCTAATATTTCAAGTTACTTTTTAAAATAAAATATAAATGAAGAAAAAAATATCGCCCCAAATAAGGTGATTAACTTGGCTCTGCCAACAGGCCTGTGGCCATTGAGCAGGAGAAGCACGGCATAGAAACCAATCAACCAATCAATCAATCAATCAACCAACCAAATAAATAAATAAATAAATAATAAATAAATAAATACGTACATACATACATATATGCATATATAAATACATAAATAGCATCTATCTCAGGCCCAGAAGTATGAATGCTTTATTAATGGGGTTTTAACTGTTTTCTACTGTTTTATATTATTTTTTTACCTGTTGTACGCTGCCCAGAGTCCGAAAGGAGTTGGGCAGCTCACAAATCCAATAAATTAAATTAAATTAAACAGGCAGGGTAAATGAGAGAAGGAGTTCATAAAGCAATTCTAATTTGTTGGGCACCAGACCAAGTTTTGGAGGGTCAAAAATGTTTCTTCTGAAACTTATCTCAGTAGACCACAGGAGAAGAGCAGTTTGAGCTGGAAGGTGGAGTTAAATATGTCGTCGGTTTAGAGTCATTGCGTTGCCACAAGTGACTCAGGTCCAACCCCTCCCCATGAATTCCATTAACTTTTATCTAGAGTCAATTTAGCTTTGACCGCTAGTTGACTAGATTCTTGTATAGAGGTAGCAAGAATAAACTGTTCTGTGCTTTGAACTTTGCAAATGCTTCTGGATATTTGTGCCAGGCATAGACTGAGAAAATTAAACGAGTAAACAACTGAATTGGATTCTCAAGGTCCACTCTCTTAGCTTCCCACTCCCAACCTTGTTTCCTTTCCTCCTTGCTAGTAAATTGGTTACCCTATCTCACCTGCCTGAGATGCTTTTGAAGAGCACTGTAGGAAAAAGTTATTAAAGCAAATAGCAAAGATAGAGTATTGTAGCAAATTGGAGCATGGTTCCTTCTACTTCTTTTACAATTAGTTGGGCTCCCTTGGAATTCTGAGAATTGTGGTGTGGAAGTCACAAGAAAACACTTTAGTAACTTTTTAACACTCCCATCTGTTTTGAAATATGTGACTTCCAAAAAGAAAAAGGGCAAAATGTCCAATAATATCTCTGTTGGGGCATTGTCAAATAACAGTCAAGGGTTACTCATGGCTGGATCTGTTATTTGAGTTTCAGGATACAGGAAGCAAAACTTTTGAAGGCTCCAAGAGAAGCAACTCAATTGCCTATGTTTTGAATCTAAAATTGTTAAAGGCACCGGGATAGAACTGGCAATTTAGCAAGCTTTAAGAACATATGGATAATCTGTAGGCCATGGGCCACATGCTGTCTTCAACATGACATACTGGGGGTGTCCAGCTGCCGTCAATGTGCTGTGAATGCCCACCACTGCTTGATCTTGCCCAGCACAGCCTTTAGCAAGCTGGCTGGATAGCAGAGTTGCAAGATGAAAGTTGAAAGTTATTATAAAGATGAAAAGTTATTTCTTCTCCTCCTACTCACTTTCAACTAATCTCTTTTTCTTTATCCATGGAATATAGTGAAGTAGACCCAGAGACAGGGTTCAAACAAATCGGTACTTTTTATTCAGCTCAGAGAACAAGTGACAGCTCAGCAAGGCAAGTGACAATTCAGCGAGTACCGACTGACTCTGCTTGGAGAAACCGCTTCTTTTATACATTTGCGGCTCCCGCCAAAGCAAGAGCCAGCCGCGTCTGAGCCAATCAGGAGCGACTTCCTGCTTTAGCTCAGACAGCGCTGGAAGACGGAACAAACTATCTACAGGAAATACAAGGTAGCCATTACAAGATACAACACCCCTCCCCTCATAGTTGGACACATCCATCAGGATAGCCATGTGACAAAGTCGTCCAATCGGTGGGGTCTTCGTGAAGCTCGCTCTGACCTGCGCAGTTCAATTTCTCCTTCGACACCGACTGTGGAGGATGGCTCTCCGTTGTTCTCCCGGTGCGGTGGACTGGGCCTGGCGGGCCCAACGAGGACCTCGGAGGAGGAGGATGGCTCGGCGTCGCTGGATGGCTCTCCCTGGCCCGATAAGTTCCTTTGCGTGTCTCTTAATTCGGGCAATGTGTTAAAGTCTGTTGAGGGGGGAGAGTCCATGTCAGCGGTTTGTGGCAAAGGATTTTCTGTTCGTTTCCGAATGTGGTCGATGTGTCGTTTCCACAGTCGACCATCCTCTAGTTTTACCACATAAGTCTTTGGTGCATTTTGTTTAACAACAATTCCCTTCATCCAGTTTACACCTCCATCAAAAATTTTTACATATACATTTTGTCCCAAGTACATTTCTCTTTCAGGTTTTACAAACATTTGATTATTAACACAGAATCTTGGGTTCAACCTATCTAGTGGTGACCTTAATTTTCTTCCCATTAGTAACTCTGCAGGGCTTACATGTGTGTGAGAGTTAGGGGTGATGTGTTGGGTGAGCAAGAATTGGTCCAAGTTTTGTTGTACATCCCCAGGGCCTGACCTGCGCAATGCCTCCTTTGCCACACGAACGTAACGTTCTGCCAAGCCATTAGCCCATGGCGAGTAAGGCGAGATGAGGGCATGCCTGACCCCTAGGCCATCTAGGAACAATTCGAATTGCCTGGCTGTTAGCTGTGGCCCATTGTCAGACACTAAGATATCCGGGCAACCATGGGTGGCAAACAGTCTACTCAATACCTTGATGGTGGCACTTGTGGTTATGCTGTTCATTGCTATTATTTCCACCCATTTGGAGAACGCATCAACCACTATTAAGAAATACTGGGATCCCACTGGACCAGCAAAGTCAATGTGGATTCTTGACCAAGGCCCAGCAGGCTGCTCCCACTCTGCTGGAGTTGTTTTGGGGGGATTGGGCCGTGATTCTTGGCATGGGTCACACTTTGATACCCAGTTTTCAATATCAGTATCCAAACCTGGCCACCATAAATGCCCTCTCGCTAGGCTCTTCATCCTGACAATCCCAGGATGGCCCACATGTAACATTTTGAGTACCTTTACCCTTAGGCTTTTGGGGATGACCACTCTATCTCCCCACAGCAGGCAACCCTTTACATATGATAACTCAAGTCTTTTGGTTTTGAAATCACACAATTCAGGTTTCACAGAGTCATTTTGCCATCCCTTAAGTACACAGTTGACCACTTGTTTAAGGATTTGATCTTGCTGCGTGTGTGCAGCTACCTCTTTGGCTGTGGTTAGTGGGTTATCCTCGAGCTCTATCATTAATACATCTGTGGAAGGAGCAGGGTCCTCCACTAAGTCTGTTATGGGGCACCTACTGAGGCCATCTGCATGATTGATTTCCTTCCCCCCCTTGTGGGTGAGTTCATACTGGTACCCTGAGAGGAAAAGGGCCCACCTGATCAGTCTTGGAGACATAAATGGCGGAGTGGGCTTGTTGGGGGCTAGCAGGCCTAGTAAGGGCTTGTGGTCTGTAACCAATTCAAAACTTCTTCCAAAAATGTAATTGTGAAATTTCTTCACCCCTGCTACTAAAGCTAGAGCCTCTTTATCTAACTGGCTATAATTCCTCTCTGTGCTGGTCATGGTTCTGGAAAAATATGCGATTGGGGCCTCTGTACTATTAGGCAGAACGTGAGCTAGGACTCCTCCTATGCCGTACGGTGAAGCGTCGCACGTGAGCCTAATGGGTAGTGAAGTACTGTACTGGACTACCACACTTTTAGAAGTTAATAATTGCTTTATTTGGAAAAAGGCTTCACGTTCAGTTTCCCCCCAGGTCCAACGGGTTTCCTTCTGGAGTAAACGATGTAGAGGCTCTGCTACTGTTGCCTTCTGCTTCAAAAAAACGGAATAAAAATTAAGGAGGCCTAAAAATGCCTGCAGTTCATTCTTATCTTGTGGCTCCGGGGCTTCCCTAATGGCCCTCAGTTTCTCTGTTGTGGGGTGGATACCTTCTTTGTCCACTTTATATCCCAGGAATTCTATACTGTTGGTTCCCCAGACACATTTGTCAGGCTTGATCCTTAAGCCTTTATCCTGTAACCTCTTAAGTACTTCCCTTATCCTTTTGTTTACTTGTTCTTGGTTTTCCCCTGCAATTAAGATGTCATCAAAATATGGGATGGCCCCATTTACCCCTGACAATAGGCGTTCCATAATACTCTGGAATATCCCTGGGGCTATGCTTACCCCAAACTGTAACCTCGTGCATTTGAAAGCCCCCCTGTGCGTTACAATCGTTTGTGCGTTTGCTGTTTGTTCATCGACCGGAAGTTGCTGGTAAGCCTGCGCGAGGTCGATTTTTGCAAACCTTTTCCCTTCCCCCAGGGAGTGTAGGAGTTGTTGTACCACCGGGATGGGGTAGGGGTGATGTTGGAGAGCCTTATTAAGGGTGGATTTATAGTCAGCGCAAACCCTTAAAGAACCATCTGGCTTAAGAGGCGTAACTATGGGCGTTTCCCATGGCCCTTGTTCCACAGGGACCAAAATACCTTGGCTTATAAGTTTATCTAGCTGCAGGTCTAGCTTGGGGAGAAGCGGGAGGGGTACCCTGCGAGGTTTGAGCCGGACTGGTGGGACCTTGGGGTCAATAGAAAATGATATAGGGGGCCCCTTATACGATCCCAAGGTGGGGCTGAACATTTCAGGGAACTCTTGCACAAAGTTAGGCATATTTACAGTACAAACACCAGAAATTTCAATCCCCAAAGGTTCCATCCAAGCCAAACCCAGGAGAGAGTGCTTAGCCCCTGTGACAATAAGCATGGGTAGGGTACATTTGACATTCTTGAATACAATAGGTACATTTGCTGTTCCCAGGACCGAGATTACCCCCCCTTGAAAATCTCTGATTACTAAAGAGGTTTGCCTTAGATCAGATTTAGACAGATTAGGCATATACAGTTTAAACTTCTCCCATGGCATAATGGTATATCTAGACCCTGTATCAAGCTCCATCGAGCATGGTTGGTTGTTAAGTAACAGTGAGATAACAATTTTACCCCCTTTTTTGGTTGCCGTGTTATTCACGGAAAATTGAGTGTTACCTCTTGAGTAGTCGCGGTTGGCGGCTGAGTAGTTCCTTTGACCCGAATAGCGGAACGGTCGGTTTTCTCGCGGCTGGGGCGTTTGGTTTTGTGGCCGTTGGTGGCGCGGTGTGGAGAAAGTTTCCTCTGGTGTCGATGCTCTGCATGCGATGGCGATGTGGCCTCGACGGTTGCAGCGGTGGCATGTGGCGTCCCGGAAGGGGCATCGATGGCGCTGGTGGTTCCCTCGGCAGCCGGCGCAGGGGACTGGGGGGTGAGTAGCTCTGTGGTGTCTTGGCTGGTCTTGTACCAGGAAGCAGTTGTCCACGTTGTGAGCTGGTTGGCTGAGGTCGTCTGATCCCTTGGCGCGGGGAGACGCGGAGTCAATCTTGGCGATGAGTTCTCGCCTTCCATGTTCTTTTAATTCCTTAGCCGCTGCATCGGCGGCTTCAGTGGTTTGCGCTAGTTTAATCACGGTTTGTAGAGTCGGTTCGTCTTCGGTGAGGAGTTTGTTTCTCACCGTGGCGCTTCTCATTCCGAAAACCAAGGCATCGGTGAGGCGAGCTTCCGGGTCTTTAAACTTGCATTGTGCAAGTACCGTCCGAAGTCACGTTGTAAACTGGTTGATTGATTCTGTTTCCTTCTGAGCCATCATGGAGAACTGATGCCGAAAAACCATGGCTGGCTTGGTCGGCTTGAAGTGGCTCGCTAGCTTGGCTTGTAGGACGTCCCAAGCGACGGTTCTTGCTGGCTGCGGGTCGGTGAGAGTCTGGGCAAGGCCACGGATTTCTGGGCCGCAGTAATTTAAGAAAATAGCCCGTCTGCGATCGGCGTCGGCGTCCTGTATTCCTGCCGCCTCGAGGAAGATCTCGAAGGTAGCCAGGTATTCGTCCCAGGACGTTTTTTCGGGGTCGAAGAATTCTGAAGCCCGGCCGATCTGGACGTTGCTCATGTTGCACGCGAGGTTTTCTTCCGTCCGTCGTCGCCAGTGAAGTAGACCCAGAGACAGGGTTCAAACAAATCGGTACTTTTTATTCAGCTCAGAGAACAAGTGACAGCTCAGCAAGGCAAGTGACAATTCAGCGAGTACCGACTGACTCTGCTTGGAGAAACCGCTTCTTTTATACATTTGCGGCTCCCGCCAAAGCAAGAGCCAGCCGCGTCTGAGCCAATCAGGAGCGACTTCCTGCTTTAGCTCAGACAGCGCTGGAAGACGGAACAAACTATCTACAGGAAATACAAGGTAGCCATTACAAGATACAACATATAGTATCTGTAAAAATTCCAGCTCATCTTGCTTTTGAAGATGAAATGACAACTCAGTCTTTGCTAAGCTCTTTTTTCCATCTTAGGCAGGGGAACAGCAGTTGGGAATCTCCCTTCCCTAATCATTGCATGTGATGATAGCAGGATAATTGGTGATAATGAGTGTTACACCTAACCATAGCTGAACTGTGATTGCCTCGGTATGTATGTTGTTTGATTGGATAGTTTGTGAAAGGTTTTTTATCATTGGTATTATGGAGGTTTTACTATGTTACTATGTTATATTTGACTTTTTGTAACTTTGTATTGTATTATTATTGTTTTAAGCCGCCCTCAGTCCCATTGGGATTGGGTGGCATAAAAGTCAAAAGTCGAAGTTGAATAAATTAAATTTAGGAGGGTGTGGGGTTAACTATGGCACCTATGCTTCTTCTCTGCCCTCCAAGACAAGCAAATGGTGGGATGAATTAGACCAGTGGTAATTCTTTTCTGGCTGGCTGGGCACTTAGAGGAAAAGGGGAGGGAACTATTTTGAGAGCAGCAAAGATTGTAGCAGTAATGCAGTGGCCATTTTGTTCAACAAGGAGAGGGGTCTTTTAAAAAACACATGCAATGTATCCCAGATTTCTTTTCACTGAGTGTTCTCTGGTGCAGGCTAAACTAGGGAAGATCCAAAGCAAAGGCCCTGAGACCAGATTAGTCTGTCACAGTAACAAATAATGACAGGTGTCCACCACCACTCTGTCCCTTATGCAGGGGTGGGCTACTGCCTGGACGGGGGGGATGCAGTGGGCTAGCAAAAATGGAGCTCCACCCCAGAGCACCCAATTTGCACTGAAAGATGTTGAAGGAAAATGCAGGGTGTCCTGCGTAAACCATGCCCACAGTGTGGTAGTAAAAATTTTGGTAGCCCTTCACTCCCCATATGACACATAACTAGGGGTTTGCAGGTGCTGGGACATAGTGTGGGTCTTGCACCATTATAATAGCTAAAATAAAACTGTATTAGAAGGATCTATGCCCTCTAGTGCTGGCCCAGGTGAAGCCAGACATCTTCTAAGAGAAGTTTGCTACAAGGTTGTTTGATTGAAGCAGCCATCTTATGGAGCAAGTAAGCCCCTTTAAGAGAGTATTAGGTTAGCAACCCTCTATGTGTGTATACTTAGAGGCAGTGAAGGGCTACTACAATTTTTACTACCGTGGCTTTTGCAGGACGCCCTGAATTTTCTTTCAACATCTTTCAGTGCAGGTTGGGTGCTCTGGGGTGGAGCTCCATTTTTGCTACCCCACTGCGTTCCCCCCCCATACCCGGCTTAGAGGTACCAGTGACTTTAGTGCATCTTTCACCCATGTATGAGGGCATAGCTATACAGTCTCTCATAGTCTCTCATCTCAGGCAACATAGCCATTTGAGTGAACTTTGGGCCTGGGTTAACTTTGTCAACGTTTCCAGAATCATAACAGATGGTTTTAGCACACAAGAAAATAACTATTTGACATTATTATTATTATTATTATTATTATTATTATTATTATTATTATTTATTTATTTATTAGATTTGTATGCCGCCCCTCTCCGAAGACTTGGGTCTATTGTTTTTGACATTGCCAAAACAATGGAAATCTATACTGTGAAATCAAAGGTTGCTTTTCTACGTTTCAAAAATTGCATGGCATTATATTTATTATTCACTTTATTATTATTATTATTATTATTATTATTATTATTATTATTATTATTATTTATTGGATTTGTATGCCGCCCCTCTCTGTAGACTCGGGGCGGCTAACAACAATGATAAAAACAGCATGTAACAATCCAATACTAAAACAACTAAAAAAAACCCTTATTATAAAAGCAAACATACACGCAAACTTATACAACACGGCTTCCATTTTCTCCATATTTCTTAGATTGCTTTCTAAAAATAAATACTGCAGCACTTGCCAGAAATATGGTAAAGAATAATACCTGTGTTATTAGAGGAATCATAATTTTTTATTTTATTTATTTATTTGTCAAAACATGTACAAGATAACAGGTATAAACACAAATAAAAGCAAAGTAGGTATAGGCAAAATTGGACATAGGACATTAGGACAGGAACGGTAGGCACGATGGTGCACTTATGCATGCCCCTTATAGACCTCTTAGGAATGGGGAGAGGTCAACAGTAGACAATCTGAGGTTAAAGTTTTGGGAACATTTTTGCTTTTTGCAATGCAGGTGGTCTTCATTGACTGCAATTGGGCCTCATAAAGCCATCACTAAGTAACATGGTCATATACTGAAACAATATGCCAATATTGTCAAAGGTCAATATGACTTTGACATTTTCAGGCTGCAGTTGCGAAATGAATCACTCACTTGAAGTCAATAAATATGACATCATGTGATCACTTCTTGCAATTTCCTGCTGGCTTCTCCATTGATGTTGCCATTTATTTATTTATTTATTTATTTATTTTATTTATTCAATTTTTATGCCGCCCTTCTCCTTAGACTCAGGGTGGCTTACAACATGTTAGCAATAGCACTTTTTAACAGAGCCAGCATATTTCCCCCACAATCCACGTCCTCATTTTACCCACCTCGGAAGGATGGAAGGCTGAGTCAACCTTGAGCTGGTTATGAGATTTGAACCTCTGACCTTCAGATCTACAGTCAGCTTCAGTGGCCTGAAGTACAGCACTCTACCTGCTGCGCCACCCCGGCCATTGCTCGGAAAGCGGCAGTGGAGTCACAAATGGCAATTGTATAACCCCAAGATGGTGTGATCATTATAAACATCCACCAGTTGTAAAGCACACACATTACAATCATGTGACCATGAAGAGGCTATGACAATAATAAGTTCAGATATCAGACATAAATACCCTTTTCAGTGCTATCATCATTTTGTAGAGGAGTTCAAAATTATGATGGCTGAAGGAGTTCATAACCAAGGACTTATGTGCATATATGCACATGTAAGAAATAAGATCTTTAATCTTGGACTTTCATAGCTTATATCATAAAAGACCTTTTCAAAGCAGTGTATATGTCTCCTGTGATTGTCTCATATCTCCAGTGAAAGACTGCAAAACATTTTTACTACCGCACTGTGGGCGTGGCTTATTTTATGGGCGTGTCTTATTGGCCATGTGATCAGGTAGGAGTGTCTTGATGGTCATGTGACCAGGGGTGGCTTAGAGGTCATGTGATTGGCTTAAAGATGGCCAACTTGACATCACTCACATCAAAGGTTTGGGTTAGGGTACCTGGCCTCTTCTCGCCTCAAAGAGATACAATTTCCCCATCTATTTACCATTACTGAACATCTAAAATATACTATTTAATTCTATGTATATATGCCATACATATTACTCACAGTCACACAAAAATATACATTATCTACTATATAAAATGTATGTGTATGCACACACACACACGCACACACAGCTCTTCTAAAATTATATACATTTAACCTCATTTACTGCAATACCCTGTTTCCCCGATAGTAAGACACCCCCGATTGTAAGACGTATCGGGGTTTCAGGGGGGTCGGCTAATATAAGCCGTACCCCGAAAGTAAGACATAGTGGGGCTTTTGGGGGTAAAAAGAAAGTAAGACACTGTCTTACTTTCGGGGAAAGACGGTAGGAAAAACATACCCAGAGCCCAGAAGGGAAAAAAAGAAAAAAAAATCCAAATTTTTCTATCGGTTCTGCGTACCTGACCAAATATTTTCTACCAGTTCTGCGTACCTGACCGTACCCGTAGGCAGTGTTCTCCGCAAGCTGTGCGCATGCACATGCGCATGCCCCAAAATACCCCCCGCGCACCCTTTTCCATGGGCGGGCGTGCACTCCCCATCCCCCTGCCAGCCCACGGGGAGAGGGGGAGGGGGCAGGGAGGTGCCGGCAGTAGAAGGAAAGGGAGCCGCGGCCACCCCTGCCTCCCCACAGTGCCTCCGGCCCCCTCGCGCCCCTGGCCTCTCGGCGCTGCCGCCCGATCCGCCCCCTCTCCTCCTCCGCTGCCTCCTGCCTTGGGGCACGACTTCTCCTGCGGCAGTGGCTGCGGCTTCTCCTTCTCCACATGCGCTCCCAGCCAGGGGGCTGCGAGAGAGGGTTTTCTCCGCGCGCTTCGGGAATGCCCACCCCGTCCCTCTCACAGCCCCTTCGCTGGGAGCGTTTTCATCCCGGACTTTTAGCAAGGGGGCTGCAGTAGAGGCAGGGCAGGCATTCCCGAAGCGCTCAGAGAAAGCGCTCTCGCAGCCCCCTCGCTGACAGAGAGAGAGGGAGAGAGAAAGTAAATGAGAAAGAGAGAGGGGGGAGAGAGATAGCAAGAGAGAGAAGAGAAAGAAAGCAAGAGAGATAGAAAGAAAGAGTGAGAGAGAAAGAAAGCAATAGAAAGAGAAAGAAAATGAGAGAGAGAGAGAAAGAGAGAGAGAGCAAGAGGGGGAGAGAGATCGAAAGAGAGGGAGAGAGAAAGTGAGAAAAAGAGAGAGAGAGCAAGAGGAAGAGAGAGAAAGAGAGAGAAATGACTCTTGATTTAAAGCATATGGTAAAAAGCACCCAAATAATAACAGAGGGGGGGAAACCAGCCGTGTGTGTGTGTGTGTGAGAGAGAGAGAGAGAGAGAGAGAGAGAGAGAACTCTTGAACCATTTCCAATAGCTTACCTGTTATTGGAAATGGTTCAAGAGTTCACACACATACACACACACACAGGGATTGAAAAAGAGGAGAAGATAGTAATAATAGTAACAGATTTTGGTTTTGTTTTATTATTAATTTCTTTTAATAAAAAAGAAGGGAATTTTTTTCTTATTTATCTATCTATCTATCTATCTATCTATCTATTTATTTATTTATTTATATTTCTATGCCGCCCAGTCCCAAAGGGACTGCCGCTCAGACACTATATTTTTCCGCCCACACCGAAAAAAAATTAGAGGGAACATTGCCCGTAGGAGCCCATCACTACATATCTCGGGGAAAAAACCTTTATTCCTATTTTTTAATCTTTATACTCAGGCAATGCTACACAATTCTTCATATCTTCTTATTCTCCTTTCCTATTTTTATAATTATGCAAAAGCACAATACAGTCTTTCCTGCTGTGCCTCGCTTCCTCCCTATGCCTTTGTTTTGTTCAAAACGCTAAGCAATGTCGTGCCATGAAAGTGTCAGTTTTCCGTGCTTGTGCTGTGCCTTCTGATATACTTCCCTGTAAAAGAGGCTGCATTCGGCCTATTTCAAAGGATGCATTTGTATGTGGCCTCACTTACTTCTCGCTAAGTTATTATTTGGTCTTATGCTTATAAATCCCGGCCAAGTCATTTCTGGAAGAACTACATCATTCAGACATTTAATTAATAACTGTTTGGATTAACTGCTAGAGCTAATGCCTTGGCTTACATACCTGCCATTTAATGATCCCCCAGGAATCTCCACTCTACTCTATTAAATTTAAGGCTATTAGCCTGAGGGGAACAATGTAGCTCAGAAGACAAGGTCTGTCCAATGAAGCTTGCTGGTCTGCCAGATTTGCAATGCAGAGTGAAAAGAGAGGATGAATTTGAATCTCAGTTTCATTACAGAATCAATGAGATTCACTTTAAAAGGTTAGTTCGAAGGGGTCTTCTTCAGGGGCAATTAGAAACTTAGATACTATTATTATTGGAAACACTTTTTAGATATCACTTCTATGAGAAGGTGCCAAGTCTCAAAGATGCTTCAGATTTCTCAAAGGGTGTTCAAAGGCTAATAAGAGTGATGGGCTCCTATGGATATGGTCAAGTACGCAGAACCGGTAGAAAAAAATTGATTTTTTTTCCCCTTTTTTTCTCTTCTGGGCTCTGGGTATATTTTTCTTATCGCAGTAAATGAGATTGAATGTACAGTGATCCCCCGCTCGTTGCGAGGGTTCCGTTCCAGGAGCCCCCGCAACGAGCGGGTTTTCGCGAAGTAGCGATGCGGAAGTAAAAACACCTTCTGCGCATGTGCAGATTGTGTTTTTATTCCCACAGCGCTAGCGAGGAGCCGAAGATTGGGGGCGGCACGGCTGTTTGCCGCCGGCATGGAGGGCTTCCTAGCAGCCCCCCAAACCCGGGTTGGAGGTCCGGGGGGCGCTGGCTCTCGCCGCTTTCGAGCTGAATCCGGGAGCGAATTCGCTCCTGGATTCAGCTCGAAAGCGGCGAGAACGAATGGCAAGGAACGCCTTTTCTACGCCGTTCATTCTCGCCGATTTTGAGCTGAATCCAGGGGCGAATTCGCTCCTGGATTCGGCTCGAAAGCGGCGAGAACGAATGGCAAGGAACGCCTTTTCTACGCCGTTCATTCTCGCCGATTTTGAGCTGAATCCAGGGGCGAATTCGCTCCTGGATGCGGCTCGAAAGCGGCGAGAACGAATGGCAAGGAACGTCTTTTCTACGCCTTTCATTCTCGCCGATTTTGAGCTGAATCCAGGGGCGAATTCGCTCCTGGATGCGGCTCGAAAGCGGCGAGAACGAATGGCAAGGAACGTCTTTTCTACGCCTTTCATTCTCGCCGATTTTGAGCTGAATCCTGGATTCGGCTCGAAAGCGGCGAGAACGAATGGCAAGGAACGCCTTTTCTACGCCTTTCATTCTCGCCGATTTTGAGCTGAATCCAGGAGCGAATTCGCTCCTGGATTCGGCTCGAAAGCGGCGAGAATGAACGGCGTGGGCGGGCGAAGGGCGGGCGGCAGCGAGGAGTTTGCGTGGGCGGTGGGGAAACTCCTCGCTGACGCCAGCAAGAGGGGGAAGACTCAGGGAAGCCGCCCAGCAGCTGATCTCCCGGTTGCCATCTACGCATGCGTGCCCACGGGCACGCATGCGTAGATGGTATTTTGACTTCCGGGTTGAAAAATAGCGAAGTACCCTGTTCGCAATGGTTGGGGACGCAATAAACGGGGGATCACTGTATATAATTTTAGAAGAGCTGTGCAGGTGTGTATGTTTGTACATATGCATACAGTTTATATACTATTGTTATTATTATTATTATTATTATTATTATTATTATTATTATTATTATTAATTAAATTTGTATGCCACCCCTCTCCGCAGACTCGGGGCGGCTCACAGCAGCAATAGAAAACAATATACAATACAAATCTAATATTACAAAGTTAAAAACCCATAATTTTAAAAACATGCACACAAATATATGTTAATAGATAATGTGTATTTTTGTGTGCCTGTGTGTAATATGTAATATCTAGGGCATATATACATAGAATTAAATAGCATATTTTGGATGTTCATTAATAGTAAATAGATAGGGAAATTGCATCTCTTTGAGGCAAGGAGTGGCCAGGCACCCTAACCCTAACCCAACCCTTGATGTGAGTGATGTCAAGTTGGCCACCTTTAAGCCAGTCACATGACCTTTAAGTCACCCCGGTCACATGATCATCAATCCATATCCACCTGGTCACATGGCTGACAAGCGACAGCCACAAAATAAGCCATGCCTACAGTATAGTAATAATTTTTTTTGCAGCCCTTCACTGGCTGATAAATACAAATGATGTACAAATCTTCCAAAACTTAAAGGTCGTGTGCAGGGGTGGGTTGTGACTTACCTTGCTATCGGTTTGCTTCCTCCCTGAAAAACAGATGGTTGCCACCTGTATAGTGCTGGAACTTGGCTTCTGCATATGCTCAGAAAGAAAAATAAAAATAAAAAACCCCATCCCAAACAAAATGGTGATGCATGTGCAATGCCAAGAACTCAGCTTCTGCGCATGCTCAGAAGAAGAAGAAAAGAACCTCCCCCAATTGAAAAATATTCAAAAAGATTCCAGAAAAAAATGGCACACCCCAGGAATTGGCACCGGATTGATGACATCATCAGTGGGCTGCTACCAGTGCGCCACACCAGGCAGGAATGATATGGAATGTTTGTGTGTATGTTTTTATATAAGGTTTTTTTTTAGGTTTTTAATGTAAAATTGTTATTTTAGACTTAATATTAGATTTGTCATTGTATACTGTTTTATCACTGCTGTGAGCCGCCCCAAGTCTGCGGAGAGGGGCGGCATACAAATCTAATAAATAAAATAAAATATAAAATAAAATAAAGTAAAGTAAAGTAAAGAAAAGTAAAGAAAAGAAAAGTAAAGTAAAGTAAAGTAAAATAAAAAATAAAATAAAATAAAATAAATAAATAAATAAATAAAAATTAAAAAAAGTAAAATAATAATAAAATAAAATAAAATAAAATAAAATAAATAAAATAAAATAAAATAAAATAAAATAAAATAAAATGAAATGAAATGAAATGAAATGAAATGAAATGAAATGAAATGAAATGAAATGAAATGAAATGAAATGAAATAAAATAAAATAAAATAAAATAGTGTGAATAAATAACAAAGGATGGCTTTAACAAGGATGGGTCAACCATAACAGTTCAAACTCAAGTTTCATCACCTAGAATCTCTTGTGCTGTAGAATTTAGTGAGAAAATGAAGGATTTCAGTATTGTGTGGATTTGGAGATGTGTTTCGGTTGATCGGTTGTGGGGTTTTTGCATTTTAAAAATGAAATAAAAGGTAAAACAGGTCTGGCAGACATAGTTCTCTCTAAGCTGAGCAGTGAGCAATCGCTCACTTAAAAATCATCATCAACTCAGAGTTTTCCAAACCTGCCCAGAAGCCGAGAGGGAAAGAGTGAGAGGGAAGGAGAGAGAGGGGAAGAGAGGAAGAGAGAGAAACGGATAGAAAAAAGAGAGGAAGGAAAAGAGAAAGAAAAAGAATGGGACTAACGAAGAGAGAAAGAAAATCAAAATCTAGTTTGAAACTAGCTCAACTATTTAAGTGGCATTTTGATATTGATAGAGTTGCCCTATTATGAGCTCACTGTTATAGACACACGGTACAGTATTTTATTTTGAAATTCTCTGAGGCAAAACAGGGTGGGTTTTTTATTTGTTTGTTTGTTTGTTTATTTATTTATTTATTTATTATTTCTGTGCCACCCAGTCCCGAAGGGACTGCCACTCAGACACTATAGTTTTCCGCCCACCCCCCAAAAAAAATTAGGGGGAACACTGCTGGCAGACTTTTTCCTTCTTGCAAAGTATCCATAGGCTTATGTCAGTCAGAGTCTGCCTGTGCTTCAAATTAATATAATGCTATATTACTTCCTCTGTTAATATTCTCCTGCCATAGTGGCAAGGCTTCTTAGTATAATCTTCAGAATTGCATTTTGTGTAATTCTGTTTTTTCAAACAACTCAAGCAACTACTACAGGGCAGCCATGTTTTCAGGCTTTATCAGACAAATCAGAACTAGAAAATTCAGCTGAAAAATTCATACATGGCAACAATTATGTATTTTCTGTGCTTCTTGGGAAAGTTGCGGATGTTTCACACTTTTTGCTACAAATCAAAATTACCTTTGCATGCAGCTTCATTTCTACAAAAAATAGTATTTTCCCATGCTTGTCATTTTGCAAACTGTATATGCTCCATTTCTACAGGTGCTTTTTAGGAGAGCACACAGAGCAAGTTCCTAAGATCGGTGCCTCCTAGAAAAATTTGATTACAGTTCCAATAATTTACTACTACATGATTTTTGGCCATAGTGGTTGGAGATAAACGGACAAAATTGAAATAGCCAGGTACAGAAATTGTAAATATTTTTAAACTCTTGTTTGTGGACAACCTGTTCATTTTAAATATGCAATAGCTAATCATGGAATAGCGGTTAACAACAACATGACCTATAAACAGTCAATTAATTAATGATTTACTCAGAATTCTTTCAGCACTCTGCTTAAGATTTTCTGGCACTTCTTCCACTAATTCTAGTCTCCAACAAAGATGCTCCTTCAAAAATCCTGTTTATTCAATGAAAGCAGAGCCTTCTTGGCCAACTTAAAGGGCTCATTAAATTGCACCAGAGGTTGGTGAAAACCATCTTTTAGTGTACATGCCATTTTTGTTCAAATGATGTACCTTCCTAGTGTACATGTTTTCTTTTCTTTTATAAACTTTATTAATTTTCCATAAAAATTGACAAACATACAAACATTTAACATAAAGTTGGGGTTACAATTCCCCCTTTTGTCATAGAAGTCAAATTTCCTTACAGAAAAAAGAATACATTGTTAATACCTTAAGTCAAAATATTAATTTAAATGAAAAGAAGAAATTTTATTCAACCTTATATTTAAAAAACTTCATATATAAACAAAACAAGAAGGTAAATCATTACGATACATCTACAATTCTCATATAAATTTTGTATTTAATTTTTCTTCTTATTTATCCATATATACACCTTATTCCAAATCACATAGAATTCTGATTCCTCTTGGTTATTTAACCATCTTGTCGTCATATCCATCTCAGCACAATCTAATATTTTCTTAATTACCTCTTCCTCTTTGGGAATATTTTTTCCTTTCCAATTTTGCACATATACTATCCTGGCTGCAGTCAAAATATGAATAACTAAATGAAGAATATCTTTCTTATATTTCTGTTTAGTTATACCCAGTAAATAAAATTCTGGGGTTTTTTCTATCTCTTGCAATACTATTTCTTTTATTATTCTTTCTATCATTTTCCAGTATAACTTAACTTTGCTACAGATCCACCATTGATGATAATATGAACCTATTTCTTTCTTCCTAGTGTACATGTTTTCACCTGGCATAAAGTTTGATAACAGACTATTGAGGGGAGATTTGACAAAAGCAGAGGAAAACTGTTTATGCTGAGTGAGGTATGAGGCTGAGAGGCAGCAAAAAGGAAGAGTTGACTTGTTCTTCCTGCTATTAAATAGTCGCAGCTATGTTTACAGAATTCTTGTTCATAACATCTTTCCAGACTCTCTGACTCACTTATAGAAGCAAGCAAATCATGCTGCAAGCTGACTGAACGGTAACAACGTTATCTCTTCCTGGAAGCTAAAAGGCATAGTATGTCTGGCACTTTTCCTCTTATTTTATTGGCTTCCTGTTTTTCTCTTACTTAAAGGCTGGCTAAAGATGTTTCGTGTCTTTCTTTGGTGGTTGTTTTTTTCCTGAAGAAAAGGCACAGGAAAGAATGGAAGTCGTAGCCCAACACATGAAGAGAACATCAGGTTCTGCAAAGTTGCTGCAGAGGCCAGCCTATGAACTGAAGTGCTCCCACACAAATGTTCCCCAACAAACATTTCTGTCCTCTGCCATAGCTCATTCAGTAATCTATATCTCCATTAGCTTTTGCTCTTCTTTGGCTGTAATCATAGTGATGCTATGGTTCCTAAAGCCTCTTCTGCAGCTACCTGCAGCCCTGGGAACAGAGGTGAAATACTCGTGCCTGCGAATCGTCAGAGAGCTGGCCGTGAAGGGTGCGCAACGCTCTGCCCATCCACCAAGATACCTCCATTTGGGTTCTTTTACCCTCTGTACATGCACAAAGTGTTCTGCAGCCCACCCCACTATTTGAAAAGCACTGCCCTAATCCTAACTATTGAAACATGGCATCTCAAATCAACAATGCTTATTTCTAAATAAGCAGATATATCTTATTTGTTTGTTTGTTTAATATCTATGCTGACCATCTTCCCTACTACCCTGTTTTCCCCGAAATAACACTTCTCCTGATAAGCAGCCCAATCGGACTTTTGAATACATGGCAATAAGGCCAAGCACTTATTTCAGGGTTCAAAAAAATATAAGCCAGGGTCTTATTTTGGGGAAAACACAATAGATGATTCTTGTAGGATTACCACCAAGATACTTTATCTGCCCAATCATTCAAGCTCTCTGGCCATCTCATTTTTTATAGATTAGATTAGATTAGGTTAGGTTAGGTTAGGTTAGGTTAGGTTAGGTTAGGTTAGGTTAGATTAGATTAGATTAGATTAGATTAGATTAGATTAGATTTGTATGCCACCCCTCTCCGTAGAGTGGGGGCAGCTAACAACAGTAATAAACAGCATGTAACAAATCTAATGTTTAAAATAATTAAAAACCCTTATTGTAAAACTAAACATACATAAAAACAAACATACCATGCATAAATTGTATAGGCCTAGGGGGGAAAGGGTAGTTCAGTTCCCCCAATCCTGATGACAGAGGTGGGTTTTAAGGAGCTTATGAAAGGCAAGGAGGGTGGGGGCAATTCTGATCTGCGGGGGGAGCTGGTTCCAGAGGGTTGGGGCCGCCACAGAGAAGGTTCTTCCCCTGGGTCCCGCCAGACAACATTGTTTAGTTGACGAGACCCGGAGATGTCCTACTCTGTGGGACCTAACTGGTCGCTGGGATTCGTGCGGTAGAAGGCGGACCCGGGTGTATTCTGGTCCGATGCCATGAAGGACTTTATAGTCATAACCAACACTTTGAATTGTGACCGGAAACTGATCGGCAACCAATGCAGACTGCGGAGTGTTGGTGCAACATGGGCATACCTGGGGAAGCCCATGATTGCTCTCGCAGCTGCATTCTGCACGATCTGAAGTTTCCGAACACTTTTCAAAGGTAGTCCCATGTAGAGAGCGTTACAGTAGTCGAGCCTCGAGGTGATGAGGGCATGAGTGACTGTGAGCAGTGACTCCCAGTCGAAATAGGACCGCAACTGGTGCACCAGGCGAACCTGGGAAAACGCCCCCCTCGCCACAGCTGAAATATGTTTCTCCAATGTGAGCTGTGGATCGAGAAGGACGCCCAAGTTGCAGACCCTCTCTGAGGGCGTCAATGTTCCCCCCCCCCCAAGGGTGATGGACGGACAGATGGAATTGTCCCTGGGAGGCAAAACCCACAGCCACTCCATCTTATCAGGGTTGAGTTTGAGTCTGTTGACACCCATCCAGACTCCAACAGCCTCCAGGCACCGGCACATCACATCCACTGCTTCATTGACTGGACATGGGGTGGAGATGTAAAACTGGGTATCATCCGCATACTGATGATACCTCACCCCATGCCCTTGGATGATCTCACACAGCGGTTTCATGTAGATATTGAATAGCAAGGGGCAGAGGACCGACCCCTGAGGCACCCCACAAGGGAGAGACCTAGAGGTCAACCTCTGATCCCCCACTAACACCGACTGTGACTGACCAGAGAGGTAGGAGGAGAACCACTGTAGAACAGTGCCTCCCACTCCCAACCCCTCCAGTCGGCGCTGAAGGATACCATGTTCGATGGTATCGAAAGCCGCTGAGAGGTCGAGAAGCACCAGGACAGAGGATAAACCCCTGTTCCGGGCCTTGCCTTGGCTCTCATTTCCCTAACAGAGTAATTGTTCCTGCCAACTAAATTTAAACCATGATGAAATTTCTTTGGTGTCAGTGTCAATAGTGCTTCCTGTTCTGTTTCATATTTGCTGTCGCTATCACTCTGTTGACAGAGTAGGTTCAGACAGAGAGGGTGTCAGCCTGAAACCCTGCGAACTAAACGGGCCAAATGAGATCATTTTGAAAGCAGCACATACTCTTGCATCACCCATTAGATAATTTAAATATATATATATACACAGACTACCTATTTAAGGAAATGGGACCATTGTATAACCAACCTGCTCATAATAAGATCTTGCGAGCATTTTAAAATTATTATTACAATATCAGAGCAATTGAAGAGTCAGACTGGATCAAACAAAAAGTTTTGGTGTTTGTACCGGTATTTGTTTTTCACAATGGCTAAGCAGATACTGATGAGATCACAAGTAAAATGGGAATTTTTCTCCTTGTGTTCCCCAGCAACTGATAGTCATAGGAATAACACCATCAATAATAAATGTATATAATATGACAATAGTGGCCATTGCTAGCCTTATCCACTACGACTTGAACTACTTCCATGTTGAAGCCATTGAACATTGACATCACTACATCATCTTGTAATGGACTCTATAACTCAGTTATATTTCCTTTATCACGCCAGAATTTTTTATCATTTGCCTTAAACCGAAGATTCCAATTAAGTTCAGAGATTATAAAAGAGAAAAATGTTTCTTTACAGTATATATTAGTCATCATGCATAATTTTATAAATGTCTGCCTTTTGAACAAGACACCAGTATTGTTTCATTGTTCAAAAACTTCTACTGTATGTATTCATTAGGTACAGTACCTATAAGCCCAGAGTTCCATTTTTCACTATATTTCATATATTTCACCATATTTCACTATAAATGATCAATTATGAGTAATGCTAGAAGTTGTAATTCATTAAGGTTGAAGAGACACAAGTTTCTTGACCTATAACTAAATATGGGAAGAAAGTGAGATACATGAGTGTAAATTCTTTTTCATATATCTTCAACATTATTACTATAAAGGCAACAGTGCAATCAAAGCTACCAATTCCTTAGAGCCTACTGGCCATCATTCATATAGAATTCTTACCAAGTAACTTACGATGTCATAACGTACTGGCATATGTGCAGATCAAAGCAGTGTGATCTTTTGTAATTGACAGATAGAAATTTTGTCAAAGCAATAATTTTCTAAGTGCTTGACAAGATTTTTTGGTATGGCACCCAGTGTGCCGATAATAGACCATCATCACTGGTTAATACCATAATCTTTCAACTTCAGTTTTGATCTTGGTATTTATGATCTTTTATGTCTTCTATTCTACTATCCCCTGGTAATTGCCACATCAATTATCCACAGTTTTTCTTTTCAACCACAGTTAAATTTAGTGATGAGCAGTTCAGAGTTTGTTATGAGGTGGATAGCTATATGTTTTAAATAGTGATGGGCGAACCCAACGGTGTTCGGGTTCGGCAAGTTAGGACGAACTTTATGCAAAATTTGGCCGAACCCGAACTGAACCCGAACCCAAATGGGGAATCCCACCAAGAGATTCCGGGGGCGGAGCTTTGACATCATGTATACCGGCAGGTTGCTAAGGACGCCAAGGTGATCACTTCCTGGATTCCAAACACCGAACGTGACCCCGAACTTTGCCCGAAGTTTCAAAAAATTTCGGGTTCGTGTTCGGCATATCGAACACCGCAAAATTCAGTACAGACCCGAATTGTGCTGGTTCGGTTTGCCCATCACTAGTTTTAAATGAAATAAATAAAATAAGACTGTATCAGTTTACACTCAGAAATCTCACAATATTTTAATCTCTCATCTTTAAGTACTTTCTCAACTCTATGCTCCTACTAATTTTTCATTAGTGACTTTTTACAGATATTCCAGTGAATCATTTCAGCCTCTCATTGTTTATAATCAGTTTGTCAGATCTTTTTACATGATCAAGGAGAATCAGTTTGATTTAGCGATTAAGTCATCAAACAAGAAAACAATAAACCATGGGTTCCAGTCCCATCTTAGCAGGTTTGGATTGGTTCACCCATACTGTTAGTGAGCTGCTGATGACATCGTGATGATGTCACCAAACTGGTTCAGTCAGTGCTGGTCCATGGGCACCGCCATCTTTTTTTTGAATTTTTAAAAATATTTTTTCCTTATGAGAATGTGCAGCAGCCGGGTTCTGGCACTGTGCATGCGGTCACCATCTGTGCAAGAGGAAGCGAAGTGAACTGGCAGCAAGGTAGGTTAGAACCCACTCCTGCATCTTAACTATGGAAGTCAGCTGGGTGACTTTAGGCTAGTCACATTCTTGTAGCCCAACTCACCCCACAGAGTTGTGGGGAAAATAGGAGCAGGGAGGTGTGTTGGATATGGTCATCATCATGAGTTATTCGTAATAATATTAATGGTGGGATAAAATTAAACAAGTAAATAAAGTGATTTGCTCTTTCTTCTACTTCTTTGCAGAATCTACAGCTTGAATCTTTTGAGGATTTTTATTACTATATTTGTACTCCATCTTTATGTTTGGTCAAAGTAAGATGCTGAAGAAACCTAATACAGTCCTTGCCTCCATTTTTTCTCAAATAACAATCTGTGAAAAGGGATAAAATGGGACAGATAAAGTTTAAAAGACAAATCTTCTTCTTCCCCACATCAAATAAATAAAATAAATAAATAATCCCATATAAAATTCCCTGTGAGTCTTTTATTTTTCATATATTAGCTGCTAGTCCTGTAAAACATTAGGCTTGTTGCCTTGCTGCATTTTATTTTAAATGAATATTTTTTTTAAAAAAAACTGCTATTTTTCGCTCACAATCATCAAAGGAATGTTTTTAACTAATGTCTCGGTTCTATTTTGGGGTTTTAAACCTGATTGTAACTTTCAGGAAATCCACAAAGATAAACAAATACATATGGCTTGAAGGCCCTTCCTGTTTTGATCCTCCCCCCCCCCCAATTTGGGTTGCTTGCATCTATTCCTTTGTGGTTCCAATTGTTCATGAGGACCAGAACTAAAGAGGGAGAGGAGAACCAAAACTAGCTCTCTAAAAATGCAATCCAGAATTTGATTAAAGGCAACCTGGAGGATGAAAATAGTTCATTAAACCTGATTTGGTAGGAAGGATCTTCTGTAGACCTTAAAGCCTAAGGAAACCTTACAACGAAGAATTCACTCTTTCAGATGGTCTAGTTCCAAATTAGATTAGGCTTTCTAAAACCATTCCCTATAATTGAATCAGCAAAGAAATAGACTCTGGATCAACTGATATTTCCAACCACATTTAAAATATATCCCAGTTATCGAAGTGAAATGTTACTAATACATAGGTTACAACAGCCATGTAGAGCTTCCCCTTAGCAATAGATATTATTGGTGTGTTAACAATGGCTGTATCATTATAGCTCTATTCAGAGTCAAGTACTGATTAGTGATGGGAGAACCGAACCCGCACAACTCGGGTCCGTACCGAAATTTGCGGTGTTCGGTATGCAGAACACAAAACCAAAAATTTTTAAACTTCGGGCAAAGTTTGGGGTCGTGTTCAGCATTCGGAGCTTTGATGTCACCGGCAGGTTGCTAAGGACGCCAAGGTGATCACTTCCTGGATTCCATGGAATCCAGGAAGTGATCACCTTGGCATCCTTAGCAACCTGCCGGTGACATCAAAGCTTCGCCCCCAGAATCTCTTCATGGGAGGGATTCCCCGTTCGGGTTCAAATTTGGGTTCAGTTCGGGTTCGGCTAAATTTTGTGTAAAATTCGGGCGAACTTGCGCAACCTGAACACCGTTGGGTTCGCCCATCACTAGTACTGATATATATTCCAAAATACTCACAATGGGACACTGTTCCAGTTTGTGATTCAGGTGTCTAAGAGTATCCTTGTCTTCATCCAGTTTCCATCTGCTTCTCCTCATCCAATCCATTACTGATGTAAATCTTGATATAGATCTTGAAGAGAAAGAAAGGGTTACTCCTTGGTATAAAAGTGACACTGACATCTAACTCCTTGATTATAGATTAATTCTATATTCTATAATTAATCCTATAATTATAAATAGGCAAGAGAGAATCCACAGACAAATCTCCAAACTTTCCCATGTGGTAAAATATATGAATTGCATCTGAATTTAGAAACATGGCACATAGGCAATGGCCTGAAATAATAATAAAGGAATAAAGCAAAGCAACCCACTAAACACTTGAAAGAATGTGGCATTAGATGTACAAAGACTTGTGAATGGCTTAATTTGAAACTAGACCAGATCAGGAGCCAACCACTCAGCGAAAGCCACACTTCAAATAGTAAAATCTTGCTCACTCAGCAGTGATAGCAAATAATGTCAGCACAGTTAAGATGGAAAGTTAAAAAAAACTGCTATGAAAAAGGGATGGATAGAAATCTGATTATAAGACATCCTTCTGCACAAGCAGTAGAATCATAACCAGGGGTCAAATCCAG
The DNA here is from genome assembly GCF_031021105.1 of Erythrolamprus reginae. Taxonomy (NCBI): domain Eukaryota; kingdom Metazoa; phylum Chordata; class Lepidosauria; order Squamata; family Dipsadidae; genus Erythrolamprus; species Erythrolamprus reginae. The sequence continues at coordinate 251,322,994 of NC_091950.1, forward strand.
CAGGTTCTGACAGGTTCTGTAGAACCGGTAGCAGAAATTTTGAGTAGTTCGGAGAACCGGCAAATACCACTTCTGGCTTGCCCCAGTGTTGGGTGGGAATGGAGATTTTGTAGTACAGTAGTCCCTCACCTATCGCTGGTGTTACGTTCCAGACCGGGCCGCGATAGGTGAAAGCTGCGATGGGGAATTTATCGACTGATGGTACTTATTTAAGTATTTAAATTGTAATTGTTTGGTAAGTTTTCATTGTTTTAAGTGTTTATAAACCCTTCCCACACAGTATTTATTTTAGATACAGTATTTAAATACAGTATTTACAATTTTAGATTTTTTTTTTTTTAAAGCCTGCCGATCGAGTTCGGCGGGCTGTTTAAATCTGCTGATCGACTTCCTCAGAAACCCGCGATGAAGTGAAGCCGCAGTAGGTGAAGCGCGGTATAGCGAGGGACTACTGTATCCACACCCACCAAGCCACGCCCACAGAACTGGTAGTTAAAAAAATGGATTTCACCATGATCACAACACATTTTTTCCATTCCAATCAAATTTCTTAACCAGTTATTTTGACGGAGTCTGATGAATAGCATAGGTGAGAATGAAAGGTACATATGTGTGCACGCTTAAGCAAAGGCTTGCTAGTGATCTATTATGATCAGTAAAGCTGTGAGATTGCTAATTAATTGATTGATTGATTGATTAATTAATTAGAAATGGGGCTCCATGATACTGGTTACTTCCAAGTAATGTGTTTTATTACACTTAGCTCATAAAAAGCATATTTTGACATTGTTTGTCACTGGAGTTTTACAAACCAGATCCCACTTCAGGATCGGAATGGGGCATGGCTCGATGGCATTGTTTCCCAAGTTGTGTCTTTTATTCAAGTTTCAGAGCACAAGCATGCAGTTTGGGTGAAGGCCAAGCCTATCAGTTTTCAGCTTCAATGTTGTTAATTGTTTTGCATTCTTTAGCGGTTTCCCATTTCCTGGACTACAGCAAATTGCTAATTTAATAAGTATTAGACTTATCTTTGTACTTAAAAGCATTCTAAGTAAACAGAGCTTAACACAATAGTATGTGTTTTCCAAATACAGTGATACCTCGTCTTACAAACGCCTCATCATACAAACTTTTCGAGATACAAACCCGGGGTTTAAGATTTTTTTGCCTCTTCTTACAAACTATTTTCACCTTACAAACCCGCCGCCGCCACTGAGATGCCCCGCCTCCAGACTTCCGTTGCCAGAGAAGCACCTGTTTTTGCGCTGCTGGAATTCCCCTGAGACTCCCCTCCATGGGAAAACCCACATCCGGACTTCCGTGTTTTTGTGATGCTGCAGGGGAATCCCAGCAGCGCAAAAACAGGCACTTCGCTGGCAACGGAAGTCTGGAGGTGGGGTTTCCCAGCAAGGGGAGCCTCAGTGAAATCGCAGCATCGCAAAAACACAGAGGTCCAGAGGTGGGGTTTTAAGGACTTCAGTGTTTTTGTGATGCTGCGATTTCACTGAGGCTCCCCTTGCTGGGAAACCCCACCTCCAGACTTCCGTTGCCAGCGAAGCGCTCATTTTTGCGATGCTGGGATTCCCCTGCAGCATCGCAAAAACACAGAAGTCCAGAGGTGTGGTTTCCCATGAAGGGGAGCGTCGGGAGAATCCCAGCAGCGCAAAAACGAGCGCTTCGGCTGGCAAAAGGGGTGAATTTTGGTCTTGCACGCATTAATCACTTTTCCATTGATTCCTATGGGAAACATTGTTTCATCTTACAAACTTTTCACCTTAAGAACCTCGTCCCGGAACCAATTAAGTTTGTAAGACAAGGTATCACTGTATATGCAAACATGCCAAGGTCCCTAGCTCTTAGATCTACTCCTATTTACCCTTGTAACTCTTAGGAAAAGGCTTATATGATTGATTGGAATATCATTTACTCCAGGCTGAAGATGGCTGATCCTAGAGCAGTGATGGCGAACCTTTTTTTCCTTGGTGCCGAAAGAGTGTATATGTGCCCCTATCATACATGCGCAAGTGCCCACACTCTTAATTCAATGTCTGGGGAGGGTGAAAACAGTTTTCCCCATCCCCTGCAGGCCCTCTGGAGGCTGGAAATAGACTGTTTCCCGACTTCTGGTGGGCCCCGTGGGCTTGTGTTTCGCCCTCTCCAGGCTCCAAAGGGTTCCCTGGAGCTGGGGGAGGGTAAAAAATGCCCTCCCCCATCCCCCTGGTGGCTCTCTGGAAGCCAAAAATTAATTTGTTTGTTTGTTTGTTTGTTTGTTTGTTTGTTTATTTACTTACTTACTTACTTACTTACTTACTTACTTACTTACTTACTTACTTACTTACTTATTTATTTGCCACCCCTCTCTGTAGAGTCTGTGTGAGCCAAAAATCATACAGGCACGTTGGAGCTGAGTTAGGGCAACGGCTCGCGTGCCAGCAGAGATGGCTCCACCTGTCACCTGTGGCACCCGTGCCATAGGTTCACCATCACTGTCCTAGAGTCTTCAAGTCAAGCGTCCCCACAATGCTGTTCCTTTTCAGCATTTATTTCCCTAAGGCTGTGATGACAAATCTATGATGTGCATGCGCAAAGTGGCACATGAAGCCATGTCACCCAATACGTGTGGCCTTGCTTGTTTGTCTTTCGGGTTTCTGGAATGCATGTGCATGTGACAATTAGCTGTCCATTGGGCGTGCGGCAGTGACAAAAACAGATGTGTGCAAGCATGCCAGCCAGCATACATCCATGCTAGAACCCGGAAGTTCAGTTTTTATGTAGTGCGGTCCCACTCAGTGCCAAAAAAGGTTTGCCATCACTGCCCTAAGGCATATTCTCAACTACTTTGATGAGTCAACATCCCTTAAATTCTAGTTAGTGTCAACTAGACATGCCATTTTAACTTACCAGCCAAACTTATTATAGGTAAAAACTTAGAGTCCAATAAAGCGCCTTCAACAGCTGTGAGAGATTCCTAGTCTATTTTATCATTTATAACCTCTGTTATCTTGGTGTGGTCTTCATGGGAGTTTCCAAAATCCTTTCCTTCATGCCAAATCTATATCTCCATCTCTTTCTATTTTCAAAATCCAATCCAAAGTCATATCCTCATTCCTTATCAGCAAGCAATAGCTTCATTTAGAAGTTAAGAAGAAGGACTAAACCCTAGAACACCCGATATAGGAGTGTCGAGAGTTTTGTTCTGTCTTCTTCATCACTCTTGCTTGGAGCCACACACTTGGAAAGAGTAAAGCCATTGTCAAAGCCCCCCCCCCAAAAAAAACCTCTAGCTCTTACAGGCAGCTCTATGATATCAAAAATCACTGACAGTTATAATAGGACCAAAAGAACAGCACTCACCCCATGCTGATTCCATTCCAGGTAATCCTCAAGAGTGACCAATGCAGGGTCTCTCCGATACCTAGATCTGAATCTATGATGACAAAGATCCAGATCATCCAATTTTTCCAAGTTTCCTATGCAGCTTAGACCCAAATATTAGCCAGAGGTCATCTTGCAGAGGATCCAACCCATTCTTCAGTGTCCAAATGATTGTATAGCTTCCAGATAATATGGCAAGATAATGTTGTAGGCAACTCAGTGGTCTTTGCATAAGAGGCATTTAAGCTCTTATTAAGTTGGGGTGGCATGCCTATTTATGGAAAGACGATAAACAAAAACAAACTGTCTTTAACAAACACATGATAAGAAAATCTCTCCTTAAAACCTGGTATGAGACTAAAAGAAAATTTTACAACAAAATTCCTAGATGGCTATCTACCATGGAAGCCATAGTATATCCGAATTTAATAGACCCTACCAAGACCATAAAATATAAAGATATTTTACATCCAAATGGAGAAATTAAAACTAAACAAGAATTGGAAATACAAAATTATAGGATGGACGAGTGGACATATATGCAAATAAAATCAAGATATAATAAGGATAAACAAATACCAGGTATAGCAAATTCCACCCAAACTCTAGACAAAATCTTAACAGGAAACGCTGAAAAACAGATAACTAAACTATACCAGATTTTATTAGAACACGAGAAAGAAAAAGAGATGATTAAAAATCCAATGGTAGCCTGGGAGAAAAACCTACAAAGAAAAATCCATATAGCAGAATGGGAGAAAACATGGAATACAATAACCAAAATCACCCTATCATCAGCCTATAAAGAAAATTATTACAAACTATTTTACAGGTGGTATCTACCACCGGCAAGACTTGCCAAAATTTACCCAGCACTACAAAATGTATGTTGGAAATGCAATAAAGAAAAAGGAACTTTCTTCCATATGTGGTGGTCCTGCCCTAAAATCCAAAAAATTTGGGAAACAATTTACAAATGGTTAAAGGAAATCACAAAGGAGGAAATAGAGTACTCACCGGAGGGGATGCTACTCGGAATTTGGAAAAAATCTTACTCGAAACAAACCCTTTTTTTAGTGACTCACATAAATACAGCTACAAGAATTGCAATTGCGCAAACATGGAAGAACAAACAGACCCCCAATATAAATTTAATAATAGAAAAAATATATACATGTGCAGAAATGGATAAATTAACAAACCTACTTAAGGGAAACAGAATCAACGAATCTAAAAGCATGTGGAACAATTGGCACGAGTGGATTCAAAGGAAAAGATTTGTATAACCTTATACAAAATAGCAGTACAAACCTTAAAAAAAAAAAAATGAAAATACCATTTGAATGTTTTTACCCTGTTTTGCATTGCATAGTATTAAGTTATTATTATCCATATAACAACTGTAACCGGTAAAAAAGTTGGATAAGACCTGTAAACTGTATAAACAAATTGTGATATATGTATCTATAAAACAATAAAAAGATTTGCAAAAAAAAAAAAAAAAAAAGAGGCATTTAAGCTCTGAGTGACAAGCTACCCCTTAAAAAAACTGAAATGGTTTGTTAGTTTGAAAATGATTTAGATATTATATTCATTTTTTACACCATTAAATTCCTAGGATAGGTCTTAAAAATAAATGTATTAGCTTGAAACTAATTTATTCAATCATGTTTCTTTTTTATATATATAATAAACTTTATTAATTTTCTTAAAATTAACAAACATACAAACACACACTTAACATAAAATTGGGGTTGCATTCAATCATGTTTCACCCTTACTGTCCTCCACTTGGTTTGTCTCAGTTTAAGGTATAGCCATTGAATTTTGTAAAGTCCAATTTACAAATATTTATGGTATTTGATTTCCCCCCACCCCAACAAACTGTAGTTAAACATTGAGGTTTAATGTATTGTGCTAGCCCAGACATTAAACAGAAGCTTCATGGTTTAGGCTTCCATTATGATTTGCAGTTCTGGCTTAAGTCCCAAGGCTAAAAAGAAAGATTAAGTGGAATTCTTCTCTTTAGAAATCAGCCTAGAGTGATGATTGCAGAAAGAAAATAAATGCTCCCAAAGCAACCCCTTCACTGATGTTTCCAGTCTCAACTGTGAAATATCCATCTGTTTTCCTCTTGGATCTGGGTGACAAGCAAGTGTTCCCTGTCCCTTAGAGAGAAAAAGACAAATTTTGTACTGTGGTGAGAACTCTGATTTTGAGTAAGGGTTTTCTCCTTAAATTGTGAGGTCATTGTGATGACTGTGCCTGTGCATTTTTGGCATTTTAAAAATGTTTGGAAGAAGCTACCCAAAGGTTTTCTGATGGGACAGAGAAGAATTTGAAAACTTCTGCAGAATCTGAAGCTAAAGAATTTGTGGTTTCTGTGACTCCCATTTTTTCAAGGACATCTCTTCCATTTCCTGTGTCATAACTTTGGGTCTTTTGCTGAGCTTCTGGTGGAGGGGAAGGTCACATTTTGAATGAGTCATTTAAAGGGAATACAAACTGGTCTTTCAACTCTTAAAAGGACAGATTCCTCCTTTCTCTGCAGTTCAGTTTAGCTTTTCTTGAGGAATTTTTTGTTTGAATGAGAACTGAAGCATATTAAGGAGTTGCAATTAATATGCTCTTGCAGTGGCTGAGTTCACACAACTAATTAAGAACAAAAAGAGGGCTAACCTAACACACTTGCTAAATATGAAGCAAATAAACAGCATTGTGACCTAACTGATGGTCAATTCGTGCAACAGGTTAAGATGATGGCAGGGTTCAAATAAAATATTATACCACCAATGCCGCAACCACATTTTAGATTAACCCAGGATGCTTTATGAATACTGACAGTGCATGGATTCCAGTAACCAAGTTTACTATTTGCAAAACATGCCTATGTATGCAGGTAACATTACATTCACAGGTAGGGTTTAAAATATGCTGAGAACAACTACATTTGGCATCTTAACTGATTTTCAAGTGAATGTAGTATAATCTGGTTTCAGCTTCCCATTTTCCCCCTTTCTTTAACTCTCAAATTAGCCCATTTGTTTCTTTATATACTAAGAAAGGAACCACCATGTGACAGCTGTTCAAATTACCATTTGATAAATAGCTACAACTTGAGTAATTAGCATGGTTGTGTGAAGTAGCCTATAGCAAAATGATCAATATACAAACCAATTAAGGTAAATTATATATTTTGAAACTGGTTGAGTAACCCTGGTTCCTTCATCTTAACTAAATAATGATGTCAAGGAGGCTTATATACTGTTCAAAAAATAAATAAAGGGAACACTCAAAGAACACATCCTAGATATGAATGAATGAAATATTCTCATTGAATATTTCATTGGCACAACTATTCCATTGGCACAACAACATGTGAAATTGATTGTCAATCGGTGTTGCTTTCTAAGTGGACAGTTTGATTTCACAAAGATTTGATTTACTGTTTTTAAGTGTTCTCTTTATTTTTTTGAGCAGTGTATTTTGTAAAGCAACACGGTCTTTTATTTCTAAAGGGGAATTGAAGCAACAAAGCTTATGTCCACTTTCTGCAGAGCTCACCATAGGGGAGGAGGCCGAGAGAAAATGTCTAGGATTGCAAGGTACTACAGCAGGGGTGTCAAATTCATGTCAACCTGGCGGCATCAGAAGACATATCGGGACTTCTTTCCTCTTTGATAAATCGGGTGTGGGTGTGGCCATCATGTGACGTATCCGGCCTGTGGGCCAGAAGTTTGACAGTCCTGTACTACAAAATTAGATGAAGTAGAGCAGGGGTCCCCAAACTTTTTACACAGGGGGCCAGTTCACTGTCCCTCAGACTGTTGGAGGGCCGGACTATAAAAAAAACTATGAACAAATCCCTATGCACACTGCACATACCTTGTTTTAACGTAAAAAAACAAAATGGGAATGTACTATTTAGAGGGGGGGGGGGAGAAGTCTGAAATTCATACATGTTTATGTTTTGTTTTTAATTTTCTTTTGTTAACATATGATTGGCTATACAAGGTTTTCTTGGTTTATAGAAAAATGTATAAAAATATTTATAGAAAAATATATAAAGAAAGAAGGAAGCACTTTGGCATAATGGTTAATAAGTTAGAAATATAATTGGTGTTGTACTTTTTGAAGGAACATTAAGGAGGGAATTTAATTAAAAGAAAAGTATGTACCTGGATGACAACATTAGAAAAAAAAATTTGCAACTTTTTTGATGATTGATATTAGTTACTGACAAAATACTGCATTTTATTCAGGGAAAATTAGATGGTACATGGTATTGTTTGAATGAATGTTGAGAGAAAAATTTTAAAAAATTTACATCCCCCCCCCCAAAAGTCCTTCCTCCCTCCGCCCCTCCATTCATTTCATTCTTCCTTCCTTCCTTGTTCCCTCCATTTCTTCTTCCTTCATTCTTCCTTTCCTTCCTTCCTTTTCCCTCCATTTCTTCTTCTTTCCCTCTCCCTTATTTTCCTTCTTTCTCATTTGTTTTGTTTCCCTCTCCCTCGTTCTTTCCCTCCATCATTTTCTCATTTTTCTTTTTCTCTCTCACATTCCCTCCCCCTCTCACTTGTTTTCTCTCCCTCTCTCTCTTGCTTTCTTTCTCTCTCTCTCTCCTTTTCTTCTATCTTCCTTCCTCTCTTCTTTTTTTTCCTGCCCTGCAACACGCCGTGGGGCAGTCAGCTGCAAGCAGAAGCTCCAAGACGGTGGCACCGATGTCGGGTCGCAGTACATTGCTGGCGCTGCACTGGGCATGGGCACGGACTGGCACTGGCCCACTGGCTGGGCCGGGACAGAGGTGCCAGCCCCATGCCCAGCGCAGCGCCAGCAATGTGCGGCGTCCTGCAACACATCAAGCTGCCGCCGGCGCCAGTGCCTTGCAGCCAACCGCCCCACCGCCACCCCACGCAACTGCTCAGTGCCCTCCCGCTCGACCCACATTTGGCTGCACCACCTTCGCGGCTTGCCCTGCTGCCCCGCGCCCGCCAGAGCTGCCCGGTGCAGACTAAGTGCGGGGCAGAGTAGGCAGCGGCGGTGGCTTCAGGCCCGCCCCCAAGCTGAGCTTCCTTTGGCTTTCTTCGAGGCAAAACTGCAAAGCTCACCTGCCGCCTCGAAGGAAGCCAAAGGAAGCTCAGCTCAACGAGGACCGGCTGTTGGTCTCTTGAAGCTGCCGCCGCCGCCCACTGCAGAGATCCCTTCGCCCGAACGGAGGCGGTGGTGGCGGGCTCGAGGGACCAAGAGCCGGTCTTTCTTGGCGCTGAATAGTTGCAGCCTCTGAGGCTGCCTCCGCCTCCAGGCGAAGGGATCTCCTCGGTGGGCGGCATCGGAGGCTGCAGCAACGCAGCTCCGAAAAGGACCGGCTGTTGGTCCCTTGAAGCTGCCGCCGCTGCCGCCGCTGCCGCCTCCATTCGGGCGAAGAGATCTCCGCAGTGGGTGGCGGCGGTGGCGGCAGCTTCAAGGGACCAACAGCCGGTCCTTTTCGGAGCTGCGTTGCTGCAGCCTCCGATGCCGCCCACCGAGGAGATCCCTTCGCCTGGAGGCGGAGGCAGCCTCAGAAGCTGCAACTATTCAGCACCGAGAAAGACCGGCTCTTGGTCCCTTCAGCCCACCGCCTCCACCTCCGTTCGGGCGAAGGGATCTCTGCAGTGGGCGGTGGCGGCGGCAGCTTCAAGAGACCAACAGCCGGTCCTCGTTGAGCTGAGCTTCCTTTGGCTTCCTCCGAGGCGGCAGGTGAGCTTTGCAACTTTGCCTCGAAGGAAGCCAAAGGAAGCTCAGCTTGGAGGCGGGCCTGAAGCCACTGCTGCCGCCTACTTCTCCCCGCGCTTTGGCCGCACCGGGGCCAAGTAAGCCAAGGTTAGGCCTGTCGCCCCCGGCTCCAAGCGCGGGGCCTGGGCGGCGGGCAAGCATCGAGAAGGCCTCGCCGTCGCCTGGCCGGGGAAAAGCTCCCCTCCCCGCGATCCGGCCGTTAACAAGTTAGTGCGCAGGGGTCCTGATGGCTTGTTTACTGTCCCCTCCAGATGCTCTTGCAGGGCTTCCAGGCTCCCCGTGGGGCAGTGAAGAAGCAAAATAGCAGTACTCTCCCGCTGTCTCTGCCCCTCTCTTTCTTGCTTTATTTCTCTCTCTCACTCCCTTTCTATCTCTCCCTCTTTCTCTCTCTCTCCCTCTCCACAGCAGACCCCCCCAACGCAAAAGTGCCCAAACACGCGCAAACCTCTCTGGTGCAAAACAAAAAAGCAAAAAAGCGGCACTGGAGGGACCAAGACGGTCTGCAGCTGAGTGTCTGGAGGAGGAGGAGGTGGAAAGCCAGGGGGCGGGGAGGAAAGCAATTGGCCAATTTCTTTCTCGCCTTTAGGGAGAGGAACTGTTGCTGCTCTGCCATAGGGTGCTTTCCTCCCCGCCCCCTGGCTTTCCTCCTCTTCCTTGCCGCCGCCAGACGCTCAGCAGCAGAGTGGAGGGGAGATTCAGGAACTTAGTATATAGATTGTAAAATCTCGTACGCTGCTGCGGGCCGGGCAAATGGCCTCAGCGGGCCGCATCCGGCCCGCGGGCCGTAGTTTGGGGACCGCTGAAGTAGAGCATCCCCAGTGTTGACTGTGGTCCATCAGGCTATGCACAGTTCCTTAGCATGCAATTCCTGTGTTCAATTCCACAGCACTGGTTGAAACTGTTTACCTGGGCACCGGGGAACGGCATGTGGCACCCCTGCACCACGTTTTGGCTTCCAGGTTGATTCAGGAGGCCTTCCAGGCCCAAAACTGGGTACAGGGGAGGAGGGGGAGGCACATGTATAAAACCCCCCAAAATGCAATGCAAGGATCCCATGCATGCACTTTGAATCCTGCACATGTGTGTCCAATGCATGTGGGGGGGCCATGCATGTGCAGCAGAGACACAAAGACTAGCTGGCTAGCAGAAGGTGCATGCGCAGTGCAGCTGGGCTGGGGCAACGATAGGTGTGCCTACAGAGAAGGCCCTGCATGCCATCTGGGCCATAGGTTCACCATCACGGGGCTAGAGTCCGCCCTAACTTCAATGGCATTGCTCCTACCAATTCTTGCTAATGAAAGACAGTGGTGAATTTGAAAGCTTCTGACCAGTGTGTTTCATTAAAACTTCCTATAGTGCTGATGGAACTCTATAGTTAGTGCAATAATCTAATTTCATGTTTCCTACAACTCAGCTCCATCATATTTTTCTGTCACCCAACATGCATTCATGCCTGCCAGTTTTCATCATAGAGCATTTACCATTTGAAGAGGCCATATCCATTTGAGTCAAGCCTTTAATTTGCACTTTGAAGTTATAGCAGAGCAAAAAGAAGCTCTTGTGGTTCCTAATTATTTTCATCCCTAACCCTTCCTGTACTTTTCTCTGCCTGGGCTTCATAAACAGGAGCTAAAATGCAGAATTGTTCTTGCGGCATCACCAAAGCTGCAAATTGGAATGTCAGCAAAAATGAAGACTTATAAGGAAGTAATTTCCCGGGAGAAAAAGGAGGAGGCATCTGTCTTTTATAGAGAGAAATTAGTATTTCTCTCTTTTCTTTGAAATCTTTTCAGCAAACTCAGCCTCTGACCCAGAGGTGGGCTCCTCCCAGTTTGCACCAGTTCTATAGAACCGGTAGTAAACCGGTGGTGACCCCACACAACCAATTCTGTTGGTGCCGGTCCATGGTCACTGCCATCTTTTTAAAAAAAAAAAAATAATTGGTGGTTTTGCTTTGTGCAAAAGTAAAGTTGAAATGAGGTGAGCAACCAACAGCCATTTTAGAGGCCATACATCTCTCTCAGTAATGGGCATTCCCCGGAATGGGGGGAATACCATTCCAGTAGGAAAAATGGAGCTGACCGGCTGCCGTTCACAGTCGCAACTGGCAAAATTCCAGCGATTTTCGACAGTTTTTTAAAAAAAAAAAACGGCGAAAATCGTCAAAATTTCACTCGCACAAGGATGTTCACGTGAGATTTGGTTGATGCGCATGCACTGCAGCCAAATCTCACCACACACCTGAGAGCCCCAGCCAGCAGCAATAGCGGCTGCAGCAACGCCGGGCTCTAGCCGCCCAACCTACTCCCCATGCTGCAGAAGAGGGCGAAGAAGCAAGCAGCAGTAAAGGTAGGGAAAAAAGAGACCGGGCAGCGGCGACACAAAGGGGAACAGGTGGGGGGAACACTGGAACGAGTGGCGAGGACATGGAGAGGAAACTTTTGCATTGGGGGGGCGGCTAGAGGTCTCTTACCTATGCAGGCAAGGGCCAGTGGAGAGGAGAAGGCTCTTCTGCTCCCCTCTTGCCCTTTGAGTTGCAGCTGAAGCCATGTTTCACCGATTTTTGGCTATTTTTTGCTTCTGCACATGCACGGAAGCAAAAAAATGCTGAAGATTGGCAAAATCATGCATATGCATATGTCCTCGCACAAGATTCAGCTTCTGCGCATGCGTAGAAGCCAAATCTTATGCCGGGAGCATGCACAAGTGTGCTCCCAGGGCATTCCAGCCCTTCACTAGTTTCCTCCCCATTCAGTTCTATAGATCTGGGAGTTTTAGACTGTATCATGCAGAGTTTTAGACTGTATCATGCAGCCTTGTACAGAGTTGTAGGATTCTATGAGAACTCGGTGGATATGAGAGACTACGTTTTAAAAAAATAGTCAGTCTATTTGAAATGCAGCCAAGTTTCTATCACTACAGCTTTAAAAAAAATGAAAATCCCTTCTATGGTGCAATGCACTGCGGTAGGATCACTTCCAGATGGGTTGAATTGGACTTTCCACGATTCCTAGGGCAGAAGGGTCTGCTTAGGCCACTGATGCCAAACTCTTTGGGCTTGGTGGTCTTAATTTGATTTTGCTGCTGTGTCTTGTACCCAAACACACATACCCCAAACACAAGAGATAATTCTCTATGTGTCAACCCTCAGCCACTAGTGATGGGTGAACCCAACGGTGTTCGGGTTCGGCAAGTTCGGATGAATTTTACGCAAAATTCGGCCGAACCCAAACCCAAACCCGAATGGGGAATCCCACCTAGAAATTCCGGGGGCGGAGCTTTGACATCACGTATACTGGCAGGTTGCTAAGGACGCCAAAGTGATCACTTCCTGGATTCCATGGAATCCAGGAGGTGATCACCTTGGTGTCCTTAGCAACTTGCCGGTGACATCAAAGCTCCGAATGCCGAACGTGACCCTAAACTTTGCCCAAAGTTTAAAAAAATTTCAGGTTCATGTTCTGCATACCGAACACCGCAAAATTCGGTACGGACCCGAATTGTGCGGGTTCGGTTTGCCCATCACTATCAGCCACCTCCCATCTAGGCCACCCTGAACAGCGGTACTCAGTGGCAGCACTGAACCTGGGCTTGAAGTAGTGGCCCAGGCCTCAACTTCAATCCTAACACCATTACTGCCACTCATAAAGGACATTTTGTACCATTTTCCAAGGTGCATGAGCCATTCCTAGGATCTGCCATGCGCTGCTTACCTTCAGGTGATGGTGTCTTTCTATTGACAGACCCCTGTGGTCTACCAAAACCTGCCATGAGTCACGCAAAGCCTCCATTCTAGAAGCACCTTGGAAGAAGGATCTTCCACAGCCTCTGCATCCTCCAAAAACGACGTGAAGCTACCACCCCTTTCTTGTGCAATTTTCCAAGATTCCACAGGCCTTTGCAACTTGCCTAGGATCTGGAGGCTAACTATGAGTATGGCTGATTCTTGCATGGCTTCAAAAATGAACATGAGAACAGAACAGAATAACAGAGTTGGAAGGGACCTTGGAGGTCTTCTAGTCCAACCCCCTGCTTAGGCAGAAATGTGCTTTCAAGAATAATGCTGGTGAATGCCGGCATGTCACCCCCAAAAGTTGTGGTGTGGTCCCCTTTAACATGTGTATCATAGAGTCACCGTCCCTGGCTTAAGCATTATAGGAAAGCAAGATGAAAAAAGGAAATAAGAGCAGTTCACCATTCATTATTTCTAATTAAAAGGCACTGTTTGAATCTCCAGAGTGTGGCCCCTGGAGCACTTCTAGAAAGTGCTAACAAATTGCTTCTTTGCATGTGACAGATAGTAGAAATAATGAATATGTAAAAATGATTATATTGTAACGGGGTGCAATTAACTTTAATCACTTGGTTCGGATTGAATTTATAGTTTTTGTACTGACTTGACTTACTTCTTTTCCCGTGACTCTGCTTCTCTGTTGGAATTGAATAGTTTCATGCCCTACCAGTCTTGAAGTTGGGTACAGTAGTCCCTCACCTATCGCTGGTGTTATGTTCCAGACCTGGCCGCGATAGGTGAAATCCGCGATGGGGAATTTATCGACTGATAGTACATATTTAAGTATTTATATTGTAATTGTTTGGTAAGTTTTCATTGTTTTAAGTGTTTATAAACCCTTCCCACACAGTATTTATTTTAGATACACTATTTAAATACAGTATTTACAATTTTAGATTTATTTATTTTTTTGAAAAACCTGCCGATTGAGTTCGGCGGGCTGTTTAAATCTGCCGATCGGCTTCCTCAGAAACCAGCGATGAAGTGAAGCCGCAGTAGGTGAAGCGCGGTATAGCGAGGGACTACTGTAATCCTCAATTTATGACTGCAATTAGAACCAGAATTTTCTGTTGCTAAGCAAGAGGGTTGTTAGAGTGAATTGTGTTCGGTTTTATGACCTTTCCTGCCACAGTTGTTAAGCAAATCACTGTAGTTCTTAAATGGGAGCTACATTTAAGTCATTAAGCAAATCTGACTTCCCCCCTTGACTTTGCTTGTCATAAGCCATTTGATGATCACCTGAATCTGGGATGCTGCAACCCTAGATCACATGACTTTGGGGAAACTGCAATGATTGGTAAGTGTGAATATTGGCTGTAAATCACTTTTTTCAGTGCTGTTATAACTTAAAAACATCTCTAAATGAGTGGCAGTAAATTGAGGACATGTAATTCTATTGAATGTAAGAGAAGAGGATAATACAAGTTTGGAATTCCTGGTTCTTTTTCAATTAACAATTAACTCCAATGCTACCTGGTAACTTCACTATGAACAACAGGCATATTATATGTACATTATATATGTACTCATTTCATATGCTCCTATCCATGTTTATACTTACACCTGTTATCTTGACAATCTAAATAAAATGAAAATAAAAACAATACAGTTCTCGTCAAGCAGTTTTATTAGCATTAGAGTCTTCGGAGAGGGGCAGCATACAAATCTAATAAATTATTGTTGTTGTTGTTGTTGTTGTTGTTGATTGGAAATAGCATATGTAATCTTTTTTCCAGAATTATTTTCTAGATGAAATTTTTTCTGCCTTTTCCCCCAACACTATGCTGTGTTCCCAAAAAATGGGTAGAACAACAAAAATGTATATAACATCATTCAATGAAGCAAAAGAGCTAAATAAAATTTAATGAAATCTAATTTAATGTTTTGTTTTTTTTGTTTTTAAAAATAATTTATTTTCAGTTTTTGTCTCCTAGATCAAGTTCAATTTGACCCAATTCAAAATCTCTGGGTAGTGAATCACAAAGCAAAACTGAAAGATAAAATAACCATCACAAAATAATCAACTCATGTTAAAAGCACAGGTTTGATTTGAGGACTTTACAGAGGGGAGAAGGACTAACCAACCCTTGGAGCAGAAGTGGGTTCCTCCTGGTTTTGACCAGTTCGCCCAAACTGGTAGCAAGCCGTTGATGACATCATGATGATGTCACAGAGCCAGTTCTATCAGTGCTGATCCATGGGTGCTGCCATCTTTTTTAAAAAAAAATGGGTTTCTTCTTCTGCACATGTGCAGAACCCAAATTTCCAGCACTGTGCATGTGTTGCTATCAGGTTTTTGGCATTTGGGGAAGGAGATTTTTTTTAAAAAAAAATGGCACTGCGCATGGTGGCATGGAAGGAAGTGAACCAGCAGCAAGGTAAGTTAGCACCCACCCCTGTTCTGGAGGACAAGAGTTCCAGAACATTGCAATGACAATGAAAAAGAGAAGAAGAAAAGGCCTGTTGCCTTTTATCACAAGTTATAATTCAGCCAAGTATCTGAGAAGTAATAATCCCCAAATCTACGAAGAAAACTTCCAAAGACCTCCAATTTGTTCATTCCTGGCCTTATTCAATGGATATTTAAATATCTAAACAAACTGTGAACCTTTGGGGAGGCAGGGTGAGAGAGATGAGGCTTCCATTAAAAACATCATTATAATTTTATTCTCAATAGTAGAAGATTCATGATGAAAATTAAAATGGTTCTGTTATCCCTGTATTAAAACTCGGGGGGGGGGGGGAAGCAAGACATGATTAATATAGAAAAGCTGAAGGATGGTCATTACTCTTTTGCGTCAACCATTTAATTGTAAATTATTGCCATTGCTCATGAATTCCCGCATTCCTAATGGGCATGCTTACTGGTGGGATTTTTTTAAAAAAAATAGCTATAATCAGAGAAAATTGAGCTGTGGGTTCATGGAAGAGAAAAAAATAACTAAATGAATTTATTTATTATTATGCCATGGCAATCAGCCCTGGCCAGCTGATTTTTAGCTGGCCCCACCCTTGCTGCCCTTCCTCTCCCCGGAGTCTCCACATGGCCTGTTTTGGATGCCAGATAAGTACAGGGCTCACACAGAGGCTCTGAGAGGATGAAAAAACAGGCTTCCCAGAAGTCTGGCAACAGGCTGTTTCTGGCCTCCGGAGAGGCGGGGTAGGCTGTTTTTGCCCTCCTGGAGGCTTCAGGAAAGCCTCTGGAGCCTGGGGAGGGCAAAAAACAGGCCATTGGAAGTCCAGAAATGGGCTATTTCCAGTCTACGGCAGTGTTTCCCAACCTTGGCAACTTGAAGATATTTGGACTTCAACTCCCAGAATTCCCCAGCCAGCATTCGCTGGCTGGGGAATTCTGGAAGTTGAAGTCCAAATATCTTCAAGTTGCCAAGGTTGGGAAACACTGGTCTATGGGGGCTACAGGGAGGCCTGCCAGCCCCCAAATGGGGGGGGAGCGGGGGCGGATGATCATGCGGACATATGCAAGGGGGATCACAGGGGGATTGCATGCGCATGTGCAGGAGAGAGGGGCAGCATGGAGGGGGTCACACACGCATGTGTAGGGAGCATTGCATTATACGTGCACGCTTTTGGCACCCAAAGGGAAAAAAGATTAGCCATCGCTGCTCTATGACATCTGCTGCTGAATAGCTAGCAAAGTTAAGAAGAGCATGAATTTCTTTAAACCAGTTTAGATTCCATCTTTACCCGCTTAGCCTGTTTCTAGCAGTGTCTCAAAGCAGGAAATGATCTTTGGCTACAAACCTCAAGATCACTCCAGGCAAAGTAACAGAGCTTTCTGTAATTTTTACTTACCATTGAAAGATCATCTGGATCTATGGAACATTGCAAAGAAGAAATTGTGAACTGAAAATGAATTGTGGTGAAATGAAGAGCCAGAAAGTAGACTGGTTCTTTGTAATTCCTCTCAGTACATCACCCATAGGCGCTTCATATAATTGCTGTTCACAAGGAGATCACCCAAAAAGTGGGTTTAGACCTCTGGGTGATGAGAGAATAACCATCTTTTTGGTGGGACACTGGCTTTTCATACTTCCTTTTCTAATCATTTTTGGAAATTATTAACTGCTTTTCAGATATTGGGAACCTTTAAATCAGAGGTCTTCAAACTTAGCAACTTTAAGACTTGTGGACATCAGCTCCCAGAATTCTCCAGCCAGCTATGCTACGCTAGCTGGAAAACTCTGGGAACTGAAGTCCCCAAATCTTAAAATTGCCAAGTTTGGGGACCCCTGCTTTAGATCAACAGGTTTTACAGCATCAGGTGAGTTTCCTTAAATCCTTAGTGAAAATAAGTTTTGATCTACACTAATTCACTCCTCATATCTACTCTCCATTTTTCAATTTCTTGCCTCCAAGTTCACAGAACAATGTATGTTGCCATCTAGTTATCTTGGACTTGGATATAAACCCGGAACACTTTTTACACTACGGTTTTATCACTTGTCCCTAGTTGCACTTCACCTTATCTTGCTTTGGCAGCAGAAGAGGTACAGCTGAAGCCTGATACAAGTCGTTTTGTGTGCTAAACCCAGGGGTGGGCTACTGCCCAGCCTGGAGGTGGGGAACGCAGTGGGGTAGTGAAAATGGAACTCCACCCCAGAGCACCCAATTTGCACTGAAAGATGTTGAAAGAAAATGCAGGGTTCCCCGCATAAGTCACGTCCACAGTGTAATAGTAAAAATTTTGGTAGCCCTTCACTGGCTAAAACTATCTTCAGTTCAAAAATGTTACTCCCAGGTAAGTGGGTAAAGCAGCCTTCCCCAGCCAATAGTTTGCTTGCAGCTTATAATAAATAAAATAATAAATATTAACAGTAAAATTCCATTGGGCCCCCGATCAGAGAGTTGTATGTGTGTGCAAAATGTTTACTTCTTCCGTGTGTGTGTGTGGGGGGGCTTAACAGAAAATAATTAAGAAGCACTGCATTACACTAACATGAGTAAATGTGCATTCAGACTTTTAAAGAGTAGTGCACACTCATATAATTGTTCCTTGTACTAATACACACACACACACACTAGCTGATGAGGCCAGAATAAGGCCGAAATAGCGCTATCCTAGCCTCCCTTAATTTTAAAAAATCAGCATATATATGTTTTCGTAGATTTTCACGGGTACAGGTATGACGGTCTTGGTATATTCGGGTTTCTTCCCGTGTAGGATTTGGAAATTTCTGGCGATGTTTCGATGAGGTCCCACTCATCATCTTCAGGCTAGTGTTTCTGTCCTAGTTCTAAGGCGAACACTGCGAGACCTAAGCTGCCTTCCTTCTATAAATACTGGTGGCTGGGTGTGGTTTGATGGCTCAGCAATTGCCTGCTGTGTAGAAACTTCCTGGTGAGTCAGTGGGATAACATCTGGGGTCGTTGATGTAGCTGAGGTATGCTGATTAGTTAATGGTTGTTGATTAGGCATGATATCCTGGGTAGTTGGAGCTTGCAGGCTACTTGATTGTTTTGCAATATGTGTTCTGAATCTAGTTTCTGTTTTTATGGCTGGGTTACGTTTGAGGGCTGGTTTCCAGATGTCTGGTAGGCGGGAGGTATCATCCCGCTTGTTCATATTTTGGGAATGTTTTTCTATCTCGATGGCTTCCATTATTATTCTTTTGCTGTAGTGTTCTGTTTTGGAAATTAATTTAGTACTATCAAAATCTTTTTGTAGGTTTTCATGGGTACAGGTATGAAGGTCTTGGCATATTTGGGTTTCTTCCCGTGTAAGTTTTAGAGATCTCTAAAACTTACATGGGAAGAAACCCGAATATGCCAAGACCTTCATACCTGTACCCATGAAAACCTACAAAAACACACACATATATAAAATTATTATTATTATTATTATTATTATTATTATTATTATTATTATTATTATTATTATTATTTCTCTCAATATACTCAGCAGACCAGAAAAACAAATTAAGAAAAACAATTCTATATGGTTTTAATTAGTTTTTAAAAATCTGTATAAAGTTTTCTGTATTGCTTTGACATCCGGGCATTTGTGGTCCAGATCTGGTAACCTGAAATCTGCCTCCCCACCTCTCCAGAAGCTGATGGCAGAGGCTGCTACAACCAGGGATGTCTGCATAGGGGGATTTTAAAAATCAGGAAGGCAGCTGTGATTATAAAATCAAAATCCTGCCCTTTTTAAGTGTGCCAACTTGATGTTCTCGCCACTGGCCCATGGGTTTTCTGGCTTTCACATTTTGGCTCTGCAAAGCTGACCAGACACATCCTCTCAGTCCACTTATAATCCCTTCCAGAAAGGAACATTTTAGGTCCTATACCCCTCTAAACTATTGTAAGAGGTAGGACCCACTAGGATGCTCCAGTAAATAACATTTTATGGGAATGGAAACAACTAAATTGTTTTCATAATCTTTTGGAGAAGGACCCTAGCATTTTAATTATGGAAATTGAAATGCTGCCCTGTATTCATCTACTGTATGTATGAATACATAGTTGTATTCATACAATTGTATAATAGATCAAGGAAACCAGTGGTGAAGGCCTGACCATATTCTCAGGGGTTCTTTAACTGAATGACAAAAACTTGCCACAGGCAATAAAAATGTGGACTCTATTGGTGATCCTGCCCAGCTTAAATATGAATATGTTTTAAATTAAAGACATTTGCAAAGAATGGAGCCATTCAGCGTTCCTTTTGAATCATCGCCAACCAAATGGAAACAAACAGGACCCAAACAGCTATAGCCATCGGCAACCATTCAGTTGTTACCATATTTAGTTACCTCACACAACAATTTAAAATGGAGGATCTCTGCCCTCTATTCATATACATTCTATGAATGGATAATTGAACACACACACACAATTCCCATTCAGTATAGTCCTCGATTTACGACCATAATGGAGCTCAAAATTTACGTTGCTAAGTGAAACATTTGTTAAGTGAGTTTTGTCTAAGTTTACAAACTTTCTTGCCAGAGTTGCTAAGTGAAATACTACAGTTGCTAACACAGTTGTTAAAGAGAATCAGGCTCCTCCGTTGACTTTGCTTGTCAGAAGGTCACCAAAAATGATGGTCACAAAGTATCAGGTAGGACGCACGTCTCGTGGTGGGGCGCAATTTGGGGTGGCAGGTCGGGCGGGGTGGGCTGCAAGACAGCCGTTGATGGAGAGTTGGGGGGGGCAAAATGTTTACTTCTTCCTAGGGGGAGCGTAACAGAAAAGTATTGAGAAGCACTGGACTAGGTCAAGAAGTTTGCTTCTGGGTATCATGAGTCATGGCTCATAGTGGGGATTAGGCCCTGCATGGTGGGTTTACACCCAGTGAAGGACTACCAAATTTTTTACTACCACATTGTGGGCGTGGCTTATGCAGGACGCCCTTCATTTTCTTTCAACATCTTTCTGTGCAAATTGGGTGCTCTGGGGTGGAGCTCCATTTTTGCTACCCCATTGTATCCCCCCTGGTCCAGGCAGTAGCCCACCCGTTTACGCCACTTATTGGGAAGCATACAAATTAAACAAAAGCGCTTTTCCCAAATATTTGCTAAGATGATGGCTGCAAATGAATGAGTTGTTGTCTCCAAAAGAGGGAATTTGCAAGGGTTTGCTAGGGCAGTGTTTCCCAACCTTGGCAACTTGAAGATATTTGGACTTCAACTCCCAGAATTCCCCAGCCAAGCTGCCAAAGTTGGGAAACACTGTGCTAGGGGACCATTTTCACAGGCCAGGATCTTTATCTCTATAATAATTCTGCTAATATTAAATAAGGAGAGGTAATACACACTTTTGTTCTTTGTCCATTTTCCCAGCTGTTTGTTTCTTATAGCCACAGGCTTGGCACGTATGAACAGTGGCTTTCTTCTCATTCTTGTGCGCTCGCAGAATTTATTTATTTTTATTTATTTGTATCACACCTTTATCAGTTTCACGAAAACCCAAGGCAGTGAATATATCAAGCATACCTCCTCCTATTTTAACCACAACAGCAATCCTATGAGGCGGGTTTGGCTGAGGGAGACTGACCCAACTGGCTTTTATGGCTAAGGCAGGACTAGAACTCCCAATCACCAGATTTCTAGACCGATGCCTTAACCACTAGACCAAACTGTCTCTTCTGCAGTATGAATGCAGTATGTTCAGGAATGCAGAGGTGGCCTCTTTCCCTGGATTCTGCCTCTCTTTTTTTCTGGCATTGTAGTACACTCTGCCAGCCTGAGGAAAACTTGGGAGTGTTGTGTTTGCACAGCTGTTTTTTTTATTTCTTGCCTTGTTCTCTAAAATAATACCAATCTGTCAAAATAAAGTCAAAGCTAATGATGCTTCTTGCATGAGACTTCTTTGGCATTAATAAAACCAAGATGTTCTCTTGATTTATGCCACCTTCTAAATGTCATGGAATGTGGCTCTAAGTAATCAGCACATCCACAAGGAAAATGCAATGAGTGTGCTGAAGGGATGCATGGCGATGCACACAAATTAGCATTGCAGACACACACACCCCGCAGTTTCCACCTCATCACGGTAACTCTCCTGGGGATGGAGACATTGATACTCTGGTTGGAGGTTTTTTTTATTGTTGTTGAATTAGCAGAAAGAGGATTCTATGTGGGACACCCAGGTTCTGCTCTGGATCAGTCATTTGGAGGGATATGTGCAGTGAAGGGCTGCAAAAAAAAATTCCACCACACTGTGGGTGTGGCTTATTGTGTGGGTGTGGTCTGATGGTCATGTGACCGGGTAGGAGTGGCATGCTGGCCATGTGACCAGGTGGGTGTGGCATGACAATCACGTGACCAGGGGGTGGCTTAAAGGTCATGTGACTGGGTGGGAGTGGCTTGCCGACCAAGATGCGTTTTCAGATAGGTGCTTGGACTCTTTTTCAGTTTATGAAGTCACATGATTTGAACAAATCAAACGACAAATGATAGACAGAATTATTTGTTAAGGAGCGCAGTCACATTTTAAGGTTTTGTACTGAAACCACAAGGTTCAGTATGATAACAGATTAGGCAAGTAGCTCAATTTTCTTTCATTGCTATAAAAGTTAAGTTCTAGATAATGATTAGTGTTTATGGATAAAAACATACTATTTAATTATTTTCTATTTTAAAAGTAATCAAGGCTCCTATTAAGGTACTAGAGAAGGAAGGGCAATAAAAAACTATTATGTAATCAATAAATAGGGCATAAATTTATACCCTCATCGCGTCACCCTCCTGTGGGGACAGCAATCCATCACTGGATGTGTGTCATATTTTTACAGTGGATCCTGCTCACCTAAGTAGCGTGAAAGCATGCCAAATGTGAGTAGATAAATAGGTACCATTTCAGTAGGAAGGTTCTGTGCAGCTCAGTATATAAACATGCTGGCCACAGAACCATGAAAATGTCTTTGACAATGCTGACTCTCTCAACTAAGAAACGGAGGCCAACTCCTAGAGGTGGATACAACTGGTCAGGAAAAACCTTTACCTTTATAAAACAGAAAAGCACCTTGATGACAAAAGCTATTTTCAGATTCTGCTCTTACTTATTTGATTATGAATCCTTTTTATTATTTTAGCAATAACAAACATATATAATCCTCTTATTTTCTCCACAACCACCATACTATGAGGTAGGTCGAACTGAAAGAAAGTCAGCTTTCCTGCCTAAAACAAGACTAGACCTCACCGTCTCCTGGTTTCTAAGGAATACCGTCAGGTCCTGGGGTTTTGTTATTGTGCTGTTTTGCAATGGCCAATTTAATTTCTGTAGAAGTGATATTCCTATTTAGTTTTTTTTCTTTCTTCCTCTGTTATCTGAAATGTTTCATTTAAAGCTAAGTATTTCTTAATTGCGGAGTTATCTGGTTTGTCTGAGTTGTATAGGTCCTGATAAAATTGTTGTATTATGTTTTTCTTTTCCTCTGTGTTGTTTTCAGTAGGCCCGAGTTATCGTAAAGCGATTCTATTGCTTTGTCAGCTTTTTGTTGCGCTAACTTAAAAGCCAACCATCGACCAGGTTTATTAGCGGATTCAAAGTTTAGTTGTTTTAAAGTTTTGTACTTAGCAGTGAGTTGTTGTTGAGTTTCTAGATTTATTTCATGTTTTATAGTTTTAATTTTGGTTAGTGTAGCTGTGTCATCCGGATATTGTTGTAGTGTTGTTTCTGCTTCCTGTAATTTAGTGTTGAGGTTGTTAAGTTTCTCTTTTTTTTTTGTTTATTGGTATAGGCTGAATAAGATATACAGTGATCCCCCGTTTATTGCGTCCCCAACCATTGCGAACAGGGTACTTCGCTATTTTTCAACCCGGAAGTCAAAAATACCATCTACGCATGCGTGCCGGGCACGCATGCGTAGATGGCAGCGGCTTCCCTGGGTCTTCCCCCTCTTGCTGGCGTCAGCGAGGAGTTTCCCCACCGCCCACGCAAACTCCTCGCTGCCGCCCGCCCTTCGCCCGCCCACGCCGTTCATTCTCGCCGCTTTTGAGCTAAATCCGGGAGCGAATTCGCTCCCGGATTTAGCTCAAAACCGCCGATAGCAAGCGGCAAGGAACAGCTTGTCTCGGCGCTTTCGAGCTGTCAGCTCGAAAGCGCCGAGACAAGCCGTTCCTTGCCGCTTGGTATCGCCGGTTTTGAGCTCAAAACCGCCGGTTTTCAGCTCAAAACCGCCGATAGCAAGCGGCAAGGAACGCCTTGTCTCGGCGCTTTCGAGCTGACAGCTCGAAAGCGCCGAGACAAGCCGTTCCTTGCCGCTTGGTATCGCCGGTTTTGAGCTCAAAACCGCCGGTTTTCAGCTCAAAACCGCCGATAGCAAGCGGCAAGGAACGCCTTGTCTCGGCGCTTTCGAGCTGACAGCTCGAAAGCGCCGAGACAAGCCGTTCCTTGCCGCTTGGTATCGCCGGTTTTGAGCTCAAAACCGCCGGTTTTCAGCTCAAAACCGGCGATACCAAGCGGCAAGGAATGGCTTGTCTCGGCGCTTTCGAGCTGACAGCTCGAAAGCGCCGAGACAAGGCGTTCCTTGCCGCTTGCTATCGGCGGTTTTGAGCTGAGTCCGGAAGCGAATTCGCTTCCGGACTCAGCTCAAAACCGGCGATACCAAGCGCCCCCCGGACCCCCAACCCGGGTTTGGGGGGCTGCTAGGAAGCCCTCCATGCCGGCGGCAAACAGCCGCCCCGCCCCCAATCTTCGGCTCCTCGCTAGCGCTGTGGGAGTAAAAACACCGTCTGCACATGCGCAGACGGTGTTTTTACTTCCGCATCGCTACTTCGCGAAAACCCGCTCGTTGCGGGGGCTCCTGGAACGGAACCCTCGCAACGAGCGGGGGATCACTGTATATATTCCACGTATATAGGCTTTCATTGTATCCCAAACTCCTGGTTTCTAGATCAGCACCTTAACCGCCAACACCAAATTGGCTTCACCAAACTATACAACCACACTTTATCAAACTATAAATAAGAAAGGTCTGAATCTGTGTGAAATTAACAGCCTACGATGCTGGATAATGCTGTACGATCAAGAGATGTTTTTGTTCTGAACAAACAGGACACCCAGCTAGGACCATGTCTGTTATGTTTGTCATGGATACGCATGCATTAAACTTCAGGGTTTGATTGAGATTGAACTACCACATTTTTATTTGATGAGAATATGAAATATCCACAGCTGTACAGTTCAGAATTTCTGTAGCATTTTTCTGGTTCTAAAGCACTTTAATAATTCTTGTCCTTGAAGCAATCTTGAAAGACATGTTTAATTAAGAGGAATGAGGCGTGCCCGTGGTGGTCTGAAAATCTGCCAGTTTGATGATCTCTCCCACACTGAGTAGCAATATTCACTTCATCAGCTCTGGTCTAATATTCAGCAACTGGCTTCTATTACCTCCAGGAAAAAGAAAATTGTGGTAATAAAAGGAGATGCGCCTGTATCACAGGCTGTGCCAGAGCATTGTTATTATAAAACATATATAAAACTGCAGATGTTCTTCATTTATATTAGCTTACAAGATGAATTTCAGAACCTCCTTTTATCTTTACAAATCCATAGTGAAGTGCACATACAACACATGAGCAAGGCTAGGAAAACAAATCAAATCACCAGCTGAAAGACAAGGAAAAGCCTATTCAGAATTACTGTTAAAATACTTAACTAAAATTTACCGAATGGGAATTGAAGTCCTAGAAGTGGCAGATAAAACAACTTATTACTCATATTGACTTCTTTTTTTGAATTGTTTTTTTTCCAGTTTATCCTACAGTGGTAGATTTCTGAGGTATCTATACTTCATATCCTTAGGTTCATATGCAAAGATTTCATGAAATAACGAAGCTGCACAATTCTCAGAGGATTTGAATTCCAACCAATTGTCTCAGGGGATTTTGAGGTGGTTTCCAGAGCATTTTGCAAAGGACCAAAGAGAAATCACTTATGGCCTACAATACTGGAGAGTTGGGACATATAATGGATGTCTGATCCCATATACCGTATTTTTCAGAGTGTAAGATGTACTTCCCCACCCCAAAAGAGGGTGGAAATGTATGTTTTATACACTGAATGCAACCATTTTTGGCCTCCCGAAGTCCCGTTCTACACGAAAATGGTGTGTAGAGGGTTTGGGAAGTCTAGAGTGCCCCTGGGGGCTGAGGGAGGGAAAAATTGCAAAAAAACGGCTTGTTTTTCACAAAAAATGCGGTGTGCAGAGAGTTTGGGAGGTCTGCAGAGTGCGCCTGGGGGTTGAGGGAGGCAAAAAACTTTTTTTTCTTACTTACCTCTCCGAAATCTTGGTGTGTTTTATACATCGGTGCGTCTTATAGTCCAAAAAATACGGTAGGCCTGTTACGTAGCTATGGATATACAGTACTATATTGGTGAAATGGGAAGTGGGATTTTTAAAAGTGAGGTTCTTAAGGGACAAAAGTGAAGTAAAAATATTATTTTTAAGTTGGGTCAGGGAAACACTGCCAAATAATGGTAAAACTAAACCACTGATAGATTAAAAGGTAATTCCTAAGAGAACCTAGACATGATACTGCCAACCACATCCCATTGTTCATAAATAATGATTTTACTATGGGTCTCAACCTGACAAATGAGGTGGAATGAAATAATAGCCAAGGGTAAAGATGCTGTCTAAGCAAAAGAGGCAGATTTCACTGAATGCAGTGAAATTTAAATTAGACAAAACCACAACTCCAGCATGCCATCATCACTGGTGTATTCATTAGGGCTACAGGCAAAAAGAGCAAAACTAAAACCCAGTAATTAAAATAACAAAGATGATTAAGAACAAGTTTAACAAGAGGCTATAATGAAAAAAAAGGCATTCCATATATCCATTGTGGCACTGGAATATGTGGACTGTATTTTCTGTACACATTTAACAAATATGCTTGGCATTTAGAACCAATCTAACCCAAATAGCAAACTTAAGGAGGAATTTATTCAGGTTATGGATAAGATAAAATAAAGCACTGCCTTATTGTAGTTATTTCACCATTTACCCCCCAACTATACTTTTCTAGATACTCAGCCTTATCTTCTAAATGGCAATCTTTTTGCCTTGAGCAGAGCCGCTCTGAACTGCTTGAGAGAAATAGGAATCTATAGCCTCCAGATGCTGAACTACAACTCCCAGCAATCACCAAGTCAGTAAATTCAGTGATGAAAATGCTGCACTTCAGCATCATGTGAAGAACGGTAAGTGCTTCAGTTAAAAAAACCCAACTATTAATTCATTTTAGCAAATGCATTTCCTCCCTCTTTACTGTGCATAGTTGGGCCTTTTTCAAATTATACTTAATGTCAAAGCAATCTTGCCAAAGTGTATTTGCTCACTTAAATTGAAACTTTATGTCACAAGATAGTTCTGTCTTCCAGCTTAAAATTATAACCAACTAAATTAATACTGGAATTTAAGTGAAGTGAAAGTACGCTTAAAATGACTTATTTTATCATCACTAATTGAAACCAATTGTTTGGATGGTTGGATAAAATTTCTAGTGGAATAGCCTGGTTAATTTTTCTTCCCGCTCATGCTAATCTAACCAAGATAAATGATTAGCAGCACCAATCAAGAGAAAATTGACATCAAGTGTACACTAACTTAATGTCACATAATCAAACTATCACTCAAAGTAATTTTGTGATTTATTTTTATAAATTAATCTATATATTTGAGAAATGGATGGTTCAGATATTTCAAAGCTGTATGTTTGATCTATTGTGCTATGGAATCTAATTGTAATAATTGAAAAATCATGCTTAATCAGTATGAACCTAGAGAACTGTTTTCAATAAGCTATGGTTTAATTCTAACCATTTTAAATTATGAGTTAACTAGGACATTGTATGAATGAGTCAGTGCTTGGATAAGAACTCCAAATTATAGGTAAGGTGGTACGCAGAAATATTCAGAATTTTGCTTAATTAGCATCAATATAGAAATATTCCATCCCATTATGTCAGATCTACTATTTATTGAATCCATGTAAATAATGGGCCCTACGACCCTGAAGACTCAGGGCAAAGGGCATTGAGCTCATTCAAACAGGACAAAGGCTTTAAAAACAAAAATACTGCACAGCTGTTTCCTAAGGATCTAGGACCCATTCTCAAAACCTTGTTTTAAGTAGCAATCCATTTCCTTCCCTGTTATAAAAATATCTCTTTAGTGCAAGCTCTTTACTTCTAGAACTGTAGTCCTGCATGTACTTTGGGATGTGGAAATTCACAATGTAATTTTTTAAAAAAAAACAAGATGGAAAAATGGCACCCAATTTTAATCCACTATGCCATTGAGAGTTTATGTATGCTTCCAAGGGGATCCTATTTCACTATTGTGAGCCTGAGTGATGTAATTTTCAGTTAGTCCAGTAAGGATCCAGGATGTTTAAAACAGTTTCCAGCAGCTGTTATTTCAAAGGAAAACGCTTACATTCCCCCACCCCCCAGAACCAACAGCAGACATTCATTCAATCAGTCACAACAAAGAAGCAAATAATATTCTCATGAATGTAGTCATAGAACTTTTTTTTAATACTTTACCAAAAAAATGTCCTGCATATACAGCTTAGATGATTTTGAAGTAAACTCCACAAGTCTTTTCTTGTAACCAAATCAATATAGTGTTTTGTGTGCTTGTTTTAAATAATAAAACTCTTTAGTACCACTGTTAAAAAATGGTCAGTGGGGAGGGGGGGGTTAAATCAATCAACTCTCTGAAACAGAGAAGCACAGGTTATTCTCGCACACCACTTGGACGTGGGTTGGTGAAAATAAGTGTACTACTCTTTGAAAGGAGACCAGAGATGGCACTTAGTGCTGAAAAGGTAAAACAAAAAAAAATGTCACATTCTTTTAAAAAGACAGTGTTTCCACTTGTTTCTTGATGCAACAATAACCCCAGAAGATATTACAGTGGCTTTACACAAGTCATCAGTTATACAGAAACAAAAGGCGCACAACCCAGTCAAAAAAAAGAGAAGCATTTGAAAGTCCCATTGATGGCTATCTTGTTGATATCTTGACTCAACAGTCAAGGGAAAGGAGGAGGCTGTTAAAAAGTGTTTCCCCTGGAAAGTGCTTAGTTGGACTGTGCTCCAAATGAGGTTCTGGCTGCAAGGGGTTTTTGTGTGTGTCTGTTTGTAATGGTACAGTGTCACACTGCGCATCCCAAGTGCATTAAGGTGTCCAGATAAACACCCTCATCGTTTGTGCAAAATAGGTTTGCCATAGAAATCAGATTAAAGAGGGATGGGGAAAAAGAGAGAGAGAGAGAAAGGAGGGCATCCAAACGGTATGGAGGACAACAGGCACCAGAACTTTGGGAAGTTTGGGAATTCTTTCCACCACCACCACCTCCAGCAACCCAAGGGAAACAAATTATAGCATTCTTCTTGCAAGAAGGGGGGGATATTTTCATTACGGAGGGGCTGGGAAGAAAGAAGCCCAATCCACTCAAACTCCCCCCCCCCAAAAAAAAACCCCCCATAGAATCAGTCTCAAAGAGAGCAAGGTCCAGTGTTAAAACAAGCACGACATCCTTTCCTTGCCCCCAAATTCAAACAATCGGCTATGTACAGTCAGCAAATGCCCCTCCCCTCCCTCCCTCTCAGCGTTTCTCAGTGTATGAACCCAGCTTGAAGGAAAACACCGATTCAGTGCAAAGTGAGTTGGGGGGGAGTGGATCCCGATCTAGGCAGATCCCGATCCACCAGCCTCCTTTTTCCAAGGTTAGAGAGCAAGGCGCAGCTACAGTCTTTGGATCGCCTCCTGCAGTTTTGTTTGTTTGTTTCTTTCCCACGGGAGATCTAGGCGCGGCGCCCCAATAGGCAAGTCCAGTTCTTTTCCTCCGGCAAGGAAACAAAAAGAGGAGCAGGGAGGAGCGCGTTGGGTTCGCGGAAGTCCCACGCGTGTCCTTCGCGAACGAGGCGTAATAAAGAGAGCCAAGATCGAGAGTTTGCATCAACGGGGGCGCCTGCTTTGCTCTCTTTCTCCCCCACCCACCCGTCCCCCGAAGAATAGGAGGGGTCCGACCCCTCCCCGGTTTTTGTTCTGCGGTGCGGGGGGGGGCTCTTCTCCGACGGGCTTTTGCAATTGTCAGCCCCGAGTCCTTCTTCTCCCGCCCCTCCCTTCCACCACCCACCCATCCAGGGCATTATAGCACCTTGCAACAATTGATGCAACCGTTCTGGGTGCCGTAGCGCTTCTGCAAAGCGGCTCGGGTGGCCGTCTCGAAGACCTCCCGGACGCCCTCCTTGGTCTTGGCCGAGCACTCGAGGTAATCGTAGGCTTGGATGCGGACGGCCATGGCGCGGCCGTCTTCGGTGCGGACGGGCTCCTGCTTCATGCGGGCCAGCTCGTTGCGGACGTGCTCGTCGTTGCGCAGGTCCTTCTTGTTGGCCACCAGGATGATGGGCACGTTGGGGCAGAAGTGCTTGACCTCGGGCACCCACTTCTCCGGGATGTTCTCCAGCGAGTCCGGGCTGTCCACCGAGAAGCACATGAGGATGACGTCGGTGTCCGGGTAGGAGAGGGGGCGCAAGCGGTCGTAGTCCTCCTGGCCGGCCGTGTCCCAGAGGGCCAGCTCCACCTGCTTGCCGTCCACCTCTATGTCGGCCACGTAGTTCTCGAAGACGGTGGGCACGTAGACTTCGGGGAACTCGTCCTTGCTGAAGACGATCAGCAGGCACGTCTTCCCGCACGCCCCGTCGCCCACCACCACCAGCTTCTTGCGGATCGCCGCCATGGCCAGGGTCGCCGCCAAGCCCGCCCGGTTGTGGGGCTCCAGCAGGAAGCCCGAAGCGCTCGCTTCCCCCCGGCGCCCGGTTGCGGGAGCTACTCCGGCCTCTTCTTCGCCTTTCCCACAAGGCAGCGTGGCTCGGTCTCTCTCTCTCTTGGCCGGGCGGGAGCGAGAACGAACTCTTTAGGAAAGGGGGCGCCGCCCACTCCGCCCGGGTCTCGCTTCTCTTCTGGGCTGGCTCAGCCGATGCTCTCCGCCCGCTCGGCTCTTTTTCTCGCCGCTTCTTTCCAAGGGAGGCGGAAGAAGCCGAAAACACCCGAGCTCTCAAAGAAAAGCGGCCGCGGTTGGTGTATTTTTTTTTTCCCTTGCAAGTTTCGTGCACCGGCTTTTCCCCACCTTTTTTTCTTTTGGACAAACTACCCAACAAGCCGACTGTATTTTATGCCATAGCCAGGCGACAAGTCGGGGCTCTGCTATTTAAAGGGGCCGGCTGCGTTCTTAATATAGCCGGCCAATGGAAAGGCAAAGGATGAAGTCATCGGTTTGGAGGAGGCGGGTGATTGGTGGAGAGCATCGCAGGCGCTGGGGTTGAAGGGAGGGGGGAGAGAAGCAGGAAGTGAGTGACAGTCGATCATGAAAAAAGGGAGGTGTCTTTTTTGTGATTTCGAGAGCTGCTGAGATTTGGGGGGGAAGGGGGTTTGTGGGGAAATTCGAAACAGAAAAAGAGGGTTTCAAATTTTTTGTATGCCCCTTCTTCCGCCTACCGATCTTCCAAATTCCCCGCTCCAATCTGGAGATGGGTTTTTTTTTAAATAAAGTTTCATCCAAGGTAAAAATAAAATAGAATAGAATAGAATTTTTTATTGGCCAAGTGTGATTGGACATTGTCTTTGGCGCATATGCTCTCAGTGTGCATAAAAGAAAATATAGATTTGTCAAGAATCATGAGAAACAACACATGATTGTCTTAAGGTACAAATAAGCAATCAGGAAGCAATATAAATTGTAAGGATACAAGCAACAAGTTACAGTCATAAGTGGGAGGAGATGAGGGATAGGAACATGATGATGATAAAAATAATGATGATGATGATGATATAATAATAATAATAATAATAATAATAATAATAATAATAATAATAATAAATTAGATTTGTATGCCGCCCCTCTCCAAAGACCGGGGGGGGGCTCACACCCATAAAATCTCTCTTTAGCCTTCCCCTCTTGCTTCCCAACCCCCCCCCCCTATAAACAATACATATTAGCTCAGGTTTGTCATTCAAGAAAGGACCACAAAAGATGGCTTAAAAAGGCTTTGCATATTTTTTAAAAATATATATTTTAGAGCTTTTCTATACTGTACTGTATTGTTTTGTTCATAAAGACTCGACAAGCTGTAGTTGGTCATTTGTTGCTTCTTCTGGGAATTGAAGCCCACGCCTCATAAAGTTACCACAGCTGGAGACCTCTGATCTACAGTATATAATTCTGTTAATTTCTGTGGCCCAACTCTCCTCAAATGGAAGTAATATTTTGCAGTAGAAAGCCAAGGCCCTATCAGGCTGTTGTTTATGTAATGAGTGTCAAATCACATAAAAGGAGAAGTCCCTACTGACATTCTACAGTAAGACCTCACCTATCGCGGGTGTTACGTTCCAGACCCGGCTGCGATAGGTGAAATCCGCGATGGGGAATTTATCCTCCTCCCCACAAGCTCCGGATGCCTGGAGGCGAGCAACGGCTAACCTTCCCCCCCCCACTACTACTTACTCTGCGCCTGAGGAAAAGAAGGGGAGGGGGCAAAAGAATCGCGGGCCCCGAGCATTCCCGACCCACTGCTGTTCTTTGCAGCGGTTCGGCCAAACGTTGTCTTTTTTGCCTTGCCCCGGCTGGAAACTCCCTGGTGAGCTGCCCCGGCTGGTTCTTTTTTTCTCTCTCTCTTTTCTTTTTTTTTTCCCCCTCCACCCGCCCAGCACTTCCTCTTCTGCCCTCGAGCCCAGTCTGTAAATCCCCGCCGCGTCACGTTCCTTTCTTTGCTCGCGCTCGCCCGTTCGCACGCTGCCGGGAGCTCTTTCTACAACCCCAAGCACACCGCCGCCACCGCCAACCACTAAGCGCGCCTCCAAAGACTGCCTTCTCGGCACTGGCGAGGCGGGTTGAACGAGGGGACGGGCCTCCGCTGGAGCTCAGTCCCCGCCCCGCTCATCATTTGGGAGTCCCGCTGGAATTATTCTAGCGCTTGTTTGTGTGGTGAAATGATTCAAATGAAGCTTCTCTCTGAGCATGAGCTGAGCGCTTGTCCTGCCCTTCCAAACTTCTAAGCGCCGTATCTGTGCCAATGCTGACTTCAAAACCCGCGATGAAGTGAAGCCGCGGTAGGTGAAGCGCGATATAGCGAGGGACTATTGTACATGTATGATAAAATAAAACTAAAATAAACCCCCTATCCTACTGTATCCCTTAGGTAGAGAAAATCTACCTATGTGCTATTTAAGAGTCAACAGCCACTTGATGGTACACCATTATATTACTACTGTAAAATGTAGCTACACCATAGTAGAGAAATTAAAGAAAAAAATGTAATGAAATCCAACTCCTTGGGAATTATTTAGAACTCATTTGAAATAAGAAATTCTCCATTTAGTTTTAAAACAGAGTTTTTGTTTTTCTTCAACACCAGATGGTACCAAAATGTTCACAAAAAATGAAAAACCCAGAGCGGTGAATCTAGTAAGTCAAAGTACTACCAATACTGAGGGCCACGCAGAGTCAAGTAAGGTGGATTTTGTAATATAGAAGCGATTGTAATAACCTTCTTGGCTCTAAAGTCCAGCAGAATTACTTCAGATTAAGTGTCAGTCACAGAATAATGAGTTGGCAAAGGATTGGTGAGCATTTGAGTTCAACTCACAGCGGTTCTGTATAACCTATTGGCGCCCAACAGAGGACATGTTTAGACGACATAAGCAGCTTCAGCTTATCCTTGGTTTTTGTTATAGCCAATCTAAATTAAAAAAAAATACTTTCAACTTTCCTGCAGAGTTGATCTTGATTTATTAGTCCTATCTAGCTAACGGGGCTCATATCAATCTTACAAACATTTGGTCTCCTCTTTCTCCTTGCTTAGTGAATTAGAGAGGTGTCCGACAGAGTTGCTTCAACATATTATCTGAAATATGAACTGAAAATATGTTTTACTCCTCATCACCCTGACAACACATCTTGCATATGTCCATCAAGGTTATCGCCCTTTCTTTCTAGATATAAACCACTTTACTATTATTTTATTATTATTATTTATTAGATTTGTATGCCGCCCCTCTCCGAAGACTCGGTGCGGCTCACAACAGTAATAAAAATAATATAGTAGTGGAACAAATCTAATATTGAAAAACATATAAAACCCTACCATTATTTTAAAAAACCAAACAGCACTTCCTCCTACTTTAGTCTATGCTCCTGTTATCAGATTAATTTTTTGCTAAGCTGACTAATAATAGGCATGGAAGAGAGGGTTAACTGACTGGAAGCAAAGGGAGCATTCCCTCTCATGTCACTAGGCCAGGCAATTGGACAGGTGGCTAAACCCACTAATATAAGCAACTGTCTAAACATTGCCCTATCCCGCTCCATATTAGGGAGAGTGGTGGAATCCCCCACACCCCCACTGGCAGGTGAAGCTTAATAAAAACAGAATCAAAGCTGGAGAAATCTATTATTCTCTACTCTAAAGGTGATCCACAACTGTAAGTAAGGTTAAAACCGGGGGTAGTTTCTAACTTACCTCGCCACCAGTTCGCTTCTTCCCTCACCACATAGCTGCACAGGCATTGTGGACCACGTGCAGTGAAGGGCTACCAAAATTTTTACGACCACACTGTGGCTGTGGCTTATGCAGGATGCCCTGCATTTTCTTTCAACATCTTTTGGTGCTCTGGGGTCGAGCTCCATTATCGTGTGTCGTCCCCCACCCCCGTCCAGGCAGCAGCCCATTCCTGGCCACATGGCTGTGCTGCCCGGGCGCAGTGCCAAAAACTGGCCTTCTATACATGCGCAGAAGCAAAACCCAACAAAAATAGCAAAACAAAAAAGCAAAAAAAGAAAAAAGGTGATGGCAGAAAAGTGCGGAAAACTCAGCTTCTGTGCATAAGCAGTAGGAAAAAATAGTAAAACAGACACACACACATGCGCGCGCACACACAAAGATGGCGGTGGCCATGAACCAGTATCGATAAAACCAGCTGTGTGATATCACCACTGGTTTAGTACCTGTGCTGTAGAACCAGTAGGAATTCACTTCTGGTTAGTACCATTTGGGAGGTCTCATTATTCTCGTTACTCTATTGAATAGAGCCTGGCAGTGGGCAATACACAGTTTACACTTTTTTACTGATTAAAGACCTAGCGGAAAGCATTTGAACCAGATGGGAAAATTTATATTCTACTCAGTAATTATTATCTCTTTAAGAAATACTCTCTGTTAACCAACTTCCATGCTCACTTCCTCACCAGCCCAATCTGACTTCTTCTCCATAGTTCTCCTTAACTTTTCATCACTTTCCATCGTCAGGTCCATCCCACTTCTACTTCCACAATGATGGGCTGTTTTCTACTGAATCACAGAGGTTCCATTTCCTCCTCCTATCCAAGTTCTTCTTTCCTTTTTCTTGGTTCCCCCCACCAAGCAACCACCAACAAAATGGGTTTTAGTCCCTTATTATGCTAGTTTTGAATGTCTGAGAGAGAGAGAGAGACTACAACTGAAATGAATACAGTGGTACCTCTACCTAAGAATGCCTTTACTTAAGAGGTTTTCTAGATAAGAATTGGGTATTCAAATTTTTTTTGCCTCTTCTTAAGAACCCTTTTCTACTTAAGAACCTGAGCTCAGAAAAATTTCCTAGGAAATTTGAGAGCAGCAGGAAGACCCAGTCAGTTTCCTGCCATTCCCCCTTTAATCCCGGCCATCTCGGGCTTTTCTCGGCTGCCAGAAGAGCCTTTCGGTGGAGCTTAAGGAGGCTTTGGCAGCCCAGAGCGAATGGAGTGTTTCCCTTTCTCTGGGTGCTTGGAGAGGGAATAAACCTCCTCCTCCCACCCAAATTCCGAGCTTTTATTTCTTTCCTAATGCAAAAGCATTATTTGCTTTTACATTGATTCCTATGGGAAAAATTGCTTCTACTTACAAACTTTTCTACTTAAGAACCTGGTCACGAAACGAATAAAGTTCTTAAGTAGAGGCACCACTGTACTACTGAATCACGCGAGGATTTCAACTTACTACCGCTACTGGTGCAGATGCGTGCACAGCTCTGGATGGCCGATGCGCGCATCGGAGTGAGGTTTAGCTTCTGCACATGTGCAGGAAGCAAATCTTGTGAGAAGAAGGGCGGGTTGCGAGATTTCAGTGATTTTTTTTTGCTTCTGTGCATGTGCAAAAACAAAAAAAATGCACGAAATCACCAAAATCTCACATGCGTACGTGCGCTTCCTCTCACAAGATTTGGCTTCTTGTGCATGAACAGAAGCCAAAGCTTGCTCCAATGCGTGCGTACGCCCACCAGTCACCCACAGCTGCACACGCAACTCCATTTCTGCTACCGGCAATGGGGACCACCTTCTGCCACACGAATCCCAGCGACCGGTTAGGTCTCATAGAGTTGGCCTTCTCTGGGTCCCGTTGACGAAACAATGTCATCTGGTGGGACCCAGGGGAGGAGCCTCCTCTGTGGCGCCCCCGACCCTCTGGAACCAACTCCCCCCGGAGATTAGGATTGCCCTCACCCTCCTTGCCTTTTGCAAAGTCCTTAAAACCCACCTCTATCGTCAGACATGGGGAAATTGATTCCCCTGGGCCGTTCTGTTTTATGTATGGTTTATATGAGATGTATGATTGCTTTGTATATTAAGGGTTTTTAAATTGTTTTAATCATTGGATTTGTACTGTTTTATGTTGTGAGCCGCTCCGAGTCTCCGGAGAGGGGTGGCATACAAATATAATAATAATAATAATAATAATAATAATAATAATAATAATAATAATAATAATAATAATCACGCAGTCCTAGGTGCTTGGGAAGCGCCCGACTGGTGATGAAATACAAAATCCAGCATAGTGATCTCGTTTGCTGAGTTGTATTGACATAATAATTATTAATAATTATTATTAATAATAATAATAATAATAATAATAATAATAATTCTCCCTCCCCATCCAGGTAGGAACCCACTGAATTAATAATGAATGAATATCATACATAACTGTCATTAGGTATGATATTCATTCAACCTTTCTTGTGATTACATATGGACACAGCAAATAATCTTTTAAAATCATGCTAAAGAAATAATGTTTGCCTTGTCTCAATATGCTAGTTTCACCAGATTCTCTACCAACCCATTGTTTTTCCCCTCAGTTATAGCTCCTTTTGTTCCCAGACCCCATGTCTTGTTCTTAGTCCATTGAGTCGTGGTGACACATATGTGCATAAGCATTAATACTGATATCCAGGGGTGGGCTAATGCATGGATTGGGGGGGGGGCGCAGTGGGGTAGCAAAAATGGAACTCCACCCCAGAGCACCCAATTTGCACTGAAAGATGTTGAAAGAAAATGCAGGGCGTCCTGCATAAGCCACGGCCTTCACTGATGATATCCCACCTTTCTAGACAAAATCCTATTCTAGACTGCCCAGAACAAAACAATATAACCAAGATGGCATCTGAGGAGAATGATTTTTGGAGATGAGCTTATGAGAGATAGTTAATTGGTGGGTTTGGGACTGAAGATACATCACTGGCTTGACGGTTGTGGAAATTTGGGGAGGGAATCTTACTGGGCAGCTCTAGCATGGACTCTGGTAGTATTGGAACAGGGCGCTAATTGTAGGGAGATGTTAACTGTCACCCTTCAGCAGAGGTGGTTAATTATGGCCTCTTTATGATTTGTGGACTTCAACTCCCAGAATTCCTGAGCCAGTATGGCTGGCTCAGGAATTTTGGGAGTTGAAGTCCACAAGTCTTAGAAGGGCCTCTGCCCTATACAGTAGATCATACATAAAGGCCCAAAACTAACTAGAACAGCTATAACAACAGAATCTTGCAAGTCTGAACATGCTTCCCTCCTCCCTCACTTAATCTTTGGGTGAAGTAAGGAGCAGCCACCTGCAGTATTCCCCCCACACACACACACACAAT
Organism: Erythrolamprus reginae; assembly: GCF_031021105.1. NCBI lineage: Eukaryota > Metazoa > Chordata > Lepidosauria > Squamata > Dipsadidae > Erythrolamprus > Erythrolamprus reginae. Next base: position 251,360,345 of record NC_091950.1, read on the forward strand.
TTTTAGTGTTTTCCTTTTTAAAAAAACAAAAACTATAATATCCTGATTGGAATGGATGCCTTCATCAACACTCATGATAAGGAAAGCCTGAATCTCATTCTTACCACATTGGTCCCGCTTAACGTAGGCACAAACTTCAGATTTGCATGGAGGGAAAGTAGAGTTGGGAAAAACAAGAGGTGCTGAATCAGCACTAACATGAGTCACTCCTTTCTCCCATCTCTATTGTTTGGAGGACAAAATAGGGAGTGAACACTCCACCCTGTCTAGGTTCAGGGGATACATTACATTGCCAAGGTTGAAGTGAATGAATCTGGAATGATCTGTGGGCAAATGTTTTCGTCTTAACTTCATTGCAATTTGACCTGCAGAACTGCATATTATATACTAAGCCTATAGGATGCTGTATACTATATTAAGCCTAACACAACCTGCAGTAAACAATATCCTTGGTGTCAGGGTAAGAAAAGCTAAGCCTGCTTAATATTGATGTATTATGATGCAAATGAAGGAACATCTGGGGAGGGCTGGTGTTAAACTTTGATGAACATACCCATAAATATGTTTTATCGCTCAGGAAATCTGCCGATCCATCTGTAGGATATTTGCATGCTTTATTGCCATAGATTATTATGACAAGCAGAGCCATGTTTCAATTTCAAAGGGAAAAAAAATCTATTGTTGGGTTCGGTTTAAGGAATACACTCCTTATTCTCCTTTACATAATACAACAAGGCCATTACTCAATAATTACTTCATGCCGCAGGCTAAATCATTCTCTTTCAAGACTGGATTTACTCTTGTGGTGATGATGATGATTTGAACATGTCTCTGCTGGTCCCCGCTGTTTGATTTATTGATTTTGTCCAATACACAATGAGGGTTTTAGTGGGTATATACATAGTAAAATACATAATGTTCACCTAGACCATCTTCCAGGGAATTATTCTCTCTTTCTTTTTTAACTTCCAAGAATGCAAGGCATAACCTTGGCAATTCTCTGCTAGCAATTATTAGCTAGAACTCTTCCTGCTCCGTTTCTGAACCCAGACAAGGTCTGCCCAAGTAAGCCACTGCCTGAAGGGAGACAAACAATAGAGCTTTAAAAACAAACCAAAGTAGTAGAATTGAGTTGGGCTTTACTGCCCTCTGATGGTCATCTGTATGATCTGATACAAGGTGTGGTGCTGAGGATTGGTGGGGTAGGGTGGGCAGGAGATTTTGGTCCCTGGAAAATGAGCAGGTAATTACAGTACTTTATGGATCTGAAATAATAGGTCTCCTGAAGCTAAAATCATTTAAATGTTGCTGAACGAATACAACAATACTTCCCCCCCCCCTTGCATATTCAGGAACTGGCTTGTCAAGAGAAGCAATCTAAAATGCGCTTTCAAAAATGTGTGTGCACAAACTGTTTGCATAGGGCGCTAAGCCAGGGTTATTTCTAGCATGGTTTGTTAAGTAAGTCAGATTTTTTTTTCCTAACCTCCTTTATTTATATGCTTTCAATCCCATTAGATTCTGTGAATCTAAGCAGCTGGCTTGTATTATGCAATCACGCTGCAGGCAGAACTGTGGTTTTTGTCTTTGGATTTGTCTTAAGATGCCATATAGATGCAGCCCATGTGCCATTCACTGTTTCTTTGTCCAAGAAAATGAGTATCATCTGATACATGGAACATCAAATTGTGACTCACTCAGCATGCAGTCACCATCCATTTTCCGTGTAGACACAACACTTGGCCAGATGTTTTAAATTGCCTGTTTCTTCTACTCTTCCCCCTTTTAAAAAACAACAACAACTTAGCCTGATGAAGTTTTGCACACTCAGGTAATCCTTGATTTACAACTAGGCATTTAACAACCCTTTATCATTAGGAGGATCTTGGAAGGGGTGCTTAAAGCAGTGTTTCCCAACCTTGGCAACTTGAAGATACCTGGACTTCAACTCCCAGAATTCCCCAGCCAGCATTTGCTGGCTGGGGAATTCTGGGAGTTGAAGTCCAGATATCTTCAAGTTGCCAAGGTTGGGAAACACTGGCTTAAAGCACTTCTGGCCGTTGTAAAACGTCCCATTGCTTCTACTCCACCCTCACACGATCACATCTTGGGTGCTTGGCAACCCATTTGCATTGGTAGTGATAGCAAAGCATATTGCGCGCATGTAATTATCATTTGAAATAGTCTCTGCTGGTTACTCCAGAAAGTTAATGGTTGCAAACCAAGGGGATGGAGGAGAGCCCTCAGTTGGTATGTATAAAACATTGGCTGGATGTGTCTATAAGAAGCTGCAGAAAAATGAAAAAGTAAGTTGTGGAGCTGGCCAAGGATTTCTGCACACTGTTGGGTGCATAGGTGGGGACATAGGCCCTGGAACTGGTTGAAGATTCCCAGCATTGCATAGGTGGCTGAAACATCAGAACCCTGCAGGTTCATATGCACTAGTAAGTCTTGAAGCCAGTCAATCCTTCCTGGCCTACAGCAGATCTCCACATACTGGAAGACACCAGGTCTCCAGGGCCTCTCTCAGCCTCCCAATTTCCCCAAAGCCCTCTGTTTAATGGCCTTCATGGATGTTAACCACCATAATTGGGTGAGCCAGGATTGTGGTGGTGCAGTGAAGCCGTTATGTTGGCAATCACCAGACCTCTCACTTAACTACTTTACACAATGACCAACATTCAGGTCCCGACTGTGGTTGATTACTTCCTGTAGTAAAGATAAGGCCCAGGTGTATTTTTACAAACTAGTTTCAAGCTATTCCAATTTCACCAATGACTTGTATTTCTGGGAGAGCTGTACCTAGTAGCAGAACATCTGCTTTGCAAGAAGGAAATTTTAAATATGGCCTTTCCTATCTCCTGGTAAGGTTATGGGGGGGGGGGGATGGAGCCAACCATTGTTGTTAATCTTGGGCAACATGGAACTTTGCTTTTATATACAAGAGGCATAAAATAAACAATGCTATTTACTAATCAGCACCAAAATAAAAAAAAGGTCATGCTTAAAACTTCTAATTTTAGGAGCAAGTACCTTGTATAAGACACACCCTTTTCCTCCCTAAAAGAGGCTGATAATTTGGGTGTGTCTCATACTCTGAATGTAGCCCTAACTAACTGCTAACAATCTTCCCAGCTGTGACCTTGCAGGCTCTTTCATTGTTTCTCTCTGGGAAGAATGTTTTCCAAACCCTAAGTCTTTGCAGGTTTTGTTTTCATTGCTCTAATTTGCTCTGAATAAGTTTCTTTCCAGCCTTAACCAGGTGCTAACGATATTCCCAGCTCTTACCAGCTTACTCTTTCATTGTTACTCTCTGCGAAGAATGTTTTCCAAGCCCTAAGTCTTTGCAGGGTTTTTTCATTGCTCTATTTGCTCCAAATGTTTCTTTCCAGGTGCTAATGATGTTCCCAGCTCTTACTGGCTTGCAAGCTCTTTCATTGTTACTCCCTCCAAATAAGTTTTTTTTAAAGCCCTAACCAGGGGATAAATTAATGTGCTGAAGCTGACCAGACTAAGGACGCTAGCCAGATGAATATCTGGTAAGCAGATTCTTTTCCTTATTTTCCTCCCCAATAACTAAGGTATGTCTTATACTCCAGTGCATCTTATATGCCGAAAAATACCGTAGACAATCTCACATAAAGACTTTAGCAAGTCTTTATGTGAGATTGGTTCATAAGTATAATATGGCACACAATGTGGTGTTCTTTTTGTTTGAAATCTTAAGAGGCATTGAGAAACTTGTGCTAGAAACATTTTCCAGCAATGAGATATGAGGGATAATTTTGAAATTAGAATTGAATACAGGAAACATAAAAACAGAGTTCGAAGGAATCTTGGAGGTCTTCTACTCCAACCCCCACCCCCCTGCTCAGGCATGATACCCAAATCATTCTGAAGTCATCATAATGATCAGGCTTAGAGACATACCTTTGGAGATGGGCGGCATACAAATCTAATAAATAAATAAATAAATAAATACCCTGACATGAATGGAATAGCCCTCCTTACAATTAGCTGGACTGAATTCATTTGGGTTATTATCTTGTTTAATGTTTTAATCATTCCTCTGGGTTATATATACCAAAAGTTAATCTAGTAACGCCTACAGTAGCATGTTACAGTTAGCAACACTCCTATGTCAATGCCGCAAAAGCAAAAAGTGTTGCCCAGCAACCACTGTGTTAAACTCTTTTTCATCCTCATGTCAGAGAAACAACTTTTGAAATATTGTGGCTTGACAACAATCTCTGTGGCCTTCCTCTCTCTTTGCATTTTCTATTGTAGCTAATTCAATGTATCACACCTTGGACCATAGAACGCAGATTAAGGAGATACAGAGTTGAGTCTAACCCCATCCTTGGAAACGCACTAGATGACTTTAGATCTGAGGGGTCCTCCTTTTTTCTATGGACTTAGTTGTTTTCTTGCAGACATTTCATTACCCAAACTAGGTAACATAATCAGAGAATAGAACAGAATAGAATAGAATAGAAATTCTTTATTGGCCAAGTGTGATTGGACACACAAGGAATTTGTCTTGGTGCATATGCTCTCAGCGTACATAAAAGAAAAAGATACATTTGTCAAGAATCATGTGGTACAACAATGAATGATTGTCACAGGGGTCAAATAAGCCATGAAGAAACAAACAATATTAATAAAAATCTTAGGATACAAGCAACAAGTTACAGTCATACAGTCCTAAGTGGGAGGAAAAGGATGATAGGAATGATGAGAAAAACTAGTAGAAATAGAAGTGCAGATTTACTAAAAAGTCTGACAGCATAGAGGGAATTATTTGTTTAGCAGAGTGATGGTGTTCAGGAAAAAACTGTTCTTGTGTCTAGTTGTCTTGGTGTGCAGTGCTCTGTAGCAACGTTTTGAGTGTAGGAATTGAAACAGTTTATGTCCAGGATGCAAGGGGTCAGTAAATATTTTCCCCACCCTCTTTTTGACTCATGCAGTGCTGGTACATCACTAATTTGGGTAATAAAATCTGCAAGAAATGTAAACTGTAAGAAAACAACTAAGTTTATTGAACACCAAAGGACCTCTCATTTCAACCCTGAGCTATAAATATTCTCCATGACTTTAGATATTTAGGGGTGCATGGGGTGTTCAGGGAGGGGTAGCACCTCTGATGTAGGGACATGTCATGTCCTTTTACAGCAGCTCATTTTAGGGCAGCTTTTAGGGCAGCTCGTTCACCTTTGGTCCCCACTTATCACTCAGTGGGGTGGCTTCTAGTATCTGTAACATGTGCAGTGGCCATACTCTTGGCAACAGTTCTGACAGGCTGGCCACACCAGGTTGAGAGTAGCCATTGGCAGGGGTGGGCTACTGTCAGGAGGGGGGGGGACACAGTGGGGTAGCGAAAATGGAGCTCTACCCCAGAGCACCCAATTTGCACTGAAAGATATTGAAAGAAAATGCATAAGCCACGCCGACAGTGTGGTAGTAAAAAAATTGGTAGCCCTTCACTGGCCGTTGGGTTGTTGACCTTTGGTGAGATAGGGACTTGTCTATCCCGAGCATGTGAAGACAGTGGACTGAGTGAATGAAATCTACTAGATTAGGACAACGGTGGTCTCTGCAAGCGACATGGTATGCTAGAAGAACGGCAAGACAGGAAAGACATTCTGGTCAAGTACTGCGCCCAGCTCATCTCCAATTGTCTTGACTCTTGTCCTGTTATTGGAGCAAGATGGAATCTGGGAAGAGAGAGTGAGGCTGATTATGTGCACCTCTCCCTCACTTTAATCCAATTCATGTACAAGTCTCGACATCCCCCCAATTTAGATCCTCTTCGAACACGATGGAAAAATATCAGATCTTTCGCCATCTCTTAACTCAATGGCTTTCAATACAGCCATATGTGTCTTGGGGACAATGCCTTTCCAAATACTTTATTTTTATAATATAAGGATAGTTACATGATTTAGCTTGGGTTAATAAAGAAGAGCAAATGATAAAGTACCTCTCTCACATCCCTCATAGTTACTGTTAGCTGGACGAAAAGGTACCTCCGGAACCGTCTTCTGCCGCACGAATCCCAGTGGCCGATAAAGTCCCACAGAGTTGGCCTTCTCCAGGTCCCGTTGACTAAACAATGTCATTTGGCGGGCCCTGGGAGAAGAGCCTTCTCTGTGGCGGCCCCAGCCCCCCCAGAGATTAGAACTGCCCCCACCCTCTTTGTCTTTTGTAAATTACTTAAAAACCACTTATATTGCCAGGCATGGGGGAATTGAGACATCTTCCCCAGGCTTTTATAGTTTTATGTATGGTATGCGTGTGTTGCATGGTTTTTAAATGATGGGGTTTTTAGATGTTTTTTAGTATTCAATTTGTTTACATTGTAACACTGTTGTTATTATTGTTGTGAGCCGCCCCGAGTCTTCGGAGAGGGGCGGCATACAAATCTAATAAATTTTTATTTTTATTTTTATTTTTATTTCATTTTTTATTTTTATTTCATTTTTTTATTTTTATTTTTATTTTTATTTTTATTTTTATTTTATTTTTATTTTTATTTTTATTTTTATTTTTATTTTTATTTTTATTTTTATTTTTATTTTTATTTTTATTTTTATTTTTATTTTACGAGCTGAGGAGGATGGCCATGAGCAAAAAAGAAAAAGAAAAAAGATTGAGAACCTTTGTCTTAACTCAAACTACCTTATCAAATTATTAATGTGGGGGAAATGATCTTAAATCCAGGAAGAAAGGGTGGATATAAATAAGATAAATATAGTGCATCTCTTCTCGCCTCCCTGTTTCCTAGCAAGCCTTAAAGAGGATTCTTTCCCCTAAGATCCAAAGCTACACAAATAAAGACATGACTAGCCAACATGTTTCCTTATGTGAGATTGGTTGGAGGGAAACACATGGTTTAGAGGAGGTAAAGCAGGATAAACAGCTCATGGCATTCCAGATGTTGCACTCCCAGCCCTCAGCCTTTCTGCAGAAGATTATAACAGCGGTGAGGTTCTTTGTTAGCGCCAAATCTGCATGCCATCCTCAACCATAAAACCTGATTAAGTCTTCTTTGTCACGTTCTTTTCTCCCTAGCTAAAATAATTCTAGTTAAGCCCAGGTTTTCCCCGACCCCCACCTTCTGCAGGGTAGGCCTTTTGTCTGGTGCGGTCTAATGACTTCATTTTTCCCCCAACTCTCCAACTTGTTCTACAGCTTTGTGAGAACTTTGGCTTCATTTCCATGGAATGCATTCATTGTGCACTTTAGAATGTGAAGATTTATATTGATCTTTCTGCTTCGTCTTCCGTCCAGCTGGGTCATTTCTTGAAAGGCAAGAGAGAAAAATCAGGTCCTGATATATTTTTAAAAAAATAAAATCTCAACTTTGCCTACACATAATTCAAAGCGTATGATGAAAAGCTTCTGGGGGGTAATATTTCAGGCTGTAGTTGTCTTCAGGTCAGACTACCATGGTTCTGGAAGAATTTGCTCTGTACGGCAGGCAAACACATTCAAGAAAATTTTTTGAAGTAACCAAGAGTATTTTTCTTGGGATTTCTTTAAAAATATGACAGACACACCCCAGTCCATTCATACAATTGGAGTCTAAAGGTGTTCACTTTCAATTTGTCATTTGTAAGCATCTGTGCCTTGTGTTAATACTGTGTCTCCCCGAAAATAAGACCCCGTCTTATTTTTTTTAACCTTGAAATAAACGTTTGGCCTTGTTGCCAGGCAATAATGTCTTATTTTGGGGGAAACAAGGGTATCTGACAATCTACTGAGAAGAAAGGGTTTATCCTGGGTTGTACCGCTGGTGTTTGGCTGCAATAAAGTATATTTGATCTAATCCTGAGCTGTATCATAAGTGCTTCCATTATTTTAAGGAAGCTGGCATTTGTGTAGTGTTCATGATCAAATGTGCCTTTCATTAATCTACCATTCACTCAAATGAAGTATGCTTTAGCCTCAATGGGGGGGAATGATGATGATGATGATGATTATTATTATTATTATTATTATTATTATTATTATTATTATTATTAATTAGATTTGTAATAGACTCGGGGCAGCTGGATGAAATAGGGTTCACACACATTCCTAAGTTTCTAGGTGCTTTGTTTATTTATGGTTTAGCATGGACTTATTAACCCAGATATGATTATGTTTAAGCTATGATTTAGACCTTAATATAAACCCAGCCACTGTCACTTTTTCAACAAACCACAGCTAAGACATTATGATTAGTGCAATATGATTAAAACCAGGCATGGTTCAATGTACAGTAATATGCTACACTTTAACTCGTTGAATATGGCAATAAACGTAATAACTAAGTTTCATATTAGTTGTACTAATATGGGTACTTTGATATATTAGACGATATATCAGAATCCCGAGCTTGCCACACATGTATAACTGGAAAGCTATATAAACAACCCTTGCTCCCTATATGGGAGTCTTGGATCTTGATTTCTCTTGCACTACAAGAGTTCTACTAAATCACAACTATGAACTTATTGGGGAAGGGTTCCATAATTTCAAATCACTGCTTGATCTAAATTATACAGACAGACAGATATATATATACTGCATCCAGTTTTGATGACCACATTATAAAAAAGATGTTCAGACTCTAGAAAGAGTGTAGAGAAGAGCAACCAAGATTATTAAGGGACTGGAGACTAAAACATATGAAGAGCAGTTATAGGAACCAGGCATGGCTAAGAAGGACCAGGGAAGACATGGTATCTGTCTTCCAATATTTAAGGGGCTACCACAGAGAGAAAGGGGTCAAGCTATTTTCCAAAACATCTATAAGCCTGACAAGGAATAATAGATGGAAACTGAACAAGTAGAGATTTAATCAGGATAAAAAGATAAAATTTCTGACAGTGAGAATGATCAATCAATGGAACAGCTTGCCTTCAGAAATTGTGGGAGCTTCATCACTAGAGACTTTCAAGAAAAGAATGGACTGCCATTTATCAGAAATGGTTTAGGGTCGCCTACTTGGACGGGGGTGGTGGTGGTTGGACTAGATGACCTACAAGGTCCCTTCCAACTCTGTTACTCTGATGTTTGAATAAATTCCAGCATCTTGATTTTTGGCTTTTACTCTATGCCAAAAACTTATACACCTCTTTTATTACATTCTCAGCAAATCAAGGGCAATGCTATTTTACCTTTGTGTGAGAATTTTCAAATTTCAATATTTCTTTCAGGGACACTTTACTTTTCTTTATCCTCCTAGTGACACTAATCCAGAAAATCCACATCATAAATTGTCCCTGTAACAAAGTTGTCCGTGTTTACTCCAAAGTAAAGCCCACTGGATTCCAGGAAGATTAGTCCTAAATATCTGCATGAGATTCAGTGAAGGGCTACCAAAGTTTTTACTACCATACTGTGGGCATGGCTTATTCAGGATGTCCTGCTTTTTCTTTCAACATCTTTCAGTGCAAATTGGATGCTCTGCATCCCACCCCACTACCCCCACCCCCACCACCCCAGTCCAGGCAGTAGCCCACCTCTGATGGGATTATAAGGTTAATATTGGTATAACAATCAGGCAATATAGATAATAAGTACAAGATATAAGTTTGTCTTCCTGGCTATTTGACAGGATCAGGATCAAAACAATAAAATTTATGAAATGTAACATTCTATATGAAAGCTTGGCCTAGACATCTCCACCTTTCAAAATCATCAGGAGAGAAACAGACACAAAGGTAGAGAAACAATGGAAAAGTAGAAGAAAAAATATTCTTGGTTTTGGAGTACTCTGTAAACAAGTAAAGAATCCACAGCCTTTAGCTCTCCACTCTTAATTGTTAGCCATGCTTTGTTCATCCATCCAATAATATTTGCTAAAGATTAGCTGGGTACATTTTCTAAAGGAGAATATTGAATCCACGCATTATGAATTTTAGTGGCTTTATTTTGTTACACCAGTGTTTTTCAACCAGTGTGCCGTGGCACACTAGTGTGCCGTGAGACATGGTCAGGTGTGCCGCGAAGCTCAGAGAAAGAAAACAAGAGAGAGAGAGAAAGAAAGAGAGAGAGAGAAAGAGAAAGCAAACAAGAGAGAAAGCAAGCTAGAGAGAGAAAGAAAGAGAGAGAGAGAAAGAAAGAGAGAGAGAGAAAGAGAAAGCAAACAAGAGAGAAAGCAAGCTAGAGAAAGAAAGCAAGAGAGAGAGCAAGAGAGAGAAAGAAAGAAAGCAAGAGAGAGAGAGAGAAAGAGAGGGAGGGAAGGTGGGAGAGAGAAAGACATAGAGGGAGGGAGGGAGAGAGAGAGAGAACGAGAGCAAAAAAGAGGAAAGAAGGAAGAGAAAGAAAGAGGGATGGAGAGAGAGAAAAAAGAGGAAGGTAGAGAAAGAGAGAGAGAGAAATAGAGCGAACGGGAGGAAGAGAGAGAATTTTTTTGGCCAATATTTTTTTAGCCGCCGCCCCCCCAACTCAATGTGCCCCATGGTTTTGTAAATGTAAAAAATGTGCCGCGGCTCAAAAAAGGTTGAAAATCACTGTGTTAGACTTCTAATCGACAAAAGAGAAAAAACCCTCCATTCTTCACAGACTTATTGCTAAATAGCTCTAAACTCTTGAAATGTGTATTTTAAAGAGGAAATGTAGCGTGATAAATGGTTGCATCTATAAAATCAAGATGAGTGTGTTTTTGCTTTCAATTTAGCACAACATTAGAAAAAAAAATAGCTTGCCTTTTATAACAATCTGGGAGACTAAGGTTGGAGTGGAAAAATTGATGACAGTATATATCCACATAAAAGTTTAACCAAATTGAAGCAAGAATAACTCCCTTACAGTATATACAATATACAGTATCACACAGCAAGGCAAATTTAAATATCTGGAATGTGGTTTTTAGGACTTAAATAGAAATTAGCAACTGTAATGGCAGATGCAAAATTTAAATATTTAAATTCTGACTAATAATTGAGTCCAAAGGAAGGGAAGAGGAAAATGTATCACCAAAAGCAATTTTTTTTAAAGCTATGATTTGGTTTTATCTTGCTTTTATTTTCTTTCTATTTTTATATTGTAACAATAAAACATGGGTTATCAAAATAAATGGGAAACAGTCTTCTCAAATAATATATCTTTTTTAAAAAAAAAATAACACCAGAAGTACATTTATGGAAGTATGGTTTATTACAATCAATAGGTCAACATATTAGAAAAACAATTCCTAAACAGTTGAAGTACACATAGATGTGCAAATTCTGGGATGCGCCAAATCATAAATGTGCTTATCTGTAATGCAATGTCTGGATGACCTTTAGGAATGAGGGATAGAGAGACTACCTAGGAAACAATTATTCCGTCTCTCGTCTCATTGTTTCCTAGGCAGCATTTCTTCTCCTTCACCAAGGTCATCCACACATTCCAATACATGAAGTTAGACGTGGTAATCAGTTTCATCGCAATACCCTTCCCATATATTCCAGAGCAGTTTGGGGCTCTCCCCCTGAAATTAGATGCATTTTAAACCCCAGAATGTACACATTTTGATGTAATTTAGTAATGCATATTTTGAATTAATGTCTAAAACACATTTATTCATGAATATATAATGACATTGATATTTTGTGCAGATTTTTAAATAAATCACAGCTGAAAATTAAATTATGGATTTGATAGCATCCTGAGGATAAAATATACTGTACCTGCTGTGACAGTAATCCTGTTACCAGGATATCTGTTATCCTGCTCCTATTAGCAAGTCATTTTCTAAATATTTAGTGGGATTTAATTGACTTGAGGGACTCAAGAAATGAGTGGTATTCTACCAGTTTGAACCAGTTCGGGTGAACTGAATGCTCCAACGATCATCTGGGAGTGAACTGGTTTGCTCTGACAATCAGATGGGCCTGCCTGCCCGCCTGCTTTACTGACCTATATCTTTTCAGCTGATTCGCACAACAGAACAGATTGCAGCATCTCAGCTGTGTTTCTCCTCAGCAATAAAATAAAACTCTGCATGCGCGTGCATCATCAAACCAGTTGTTAAACCGGCAAGATCCCATCACTGGACTCAACATGTGTCCCCCAAATTCCATATGTCCGGAGTGTCCAGCCCACAGGGCGCTTAAATCTGGCCCGCAGGGCCACTGTGGAAATAGCAAAACGCATGGTGCATCTGCTAGCAAAAGTGGAGCTTGCCTACCAAGCTCTGTTTTCGGCTGTGACAGCCTCTTGCACCCCTCTGTGTTGTGGTTAGCTCTGGCCCAGCTCATGCCCCAAGGAAAGTGCAGGTGGATGTGGGGGAAACATCCACATGCCACAGGCCTGTTTTGCTCCCGATGGGATCTGCCGACGAAGCCTCCTCTGACCAAGGAAGCATGAGTGACAGGGAAGAGGGGAGTTTGGCAGACAGCCCAGGAGGAGATCAATCATCTGTATCATCCCTGGATTCTGAACAAGAATTAATGACACAGCCACGCATGCATAGAGTGATGCATAGGAGACAACAACTGAAGGATTATGACAAGAGAAAATGAGGCCACCTGTGATTGGGTGGGGCTGCTGTAATTAGTGCTACAGATAAAAGTGCAACCTGGTGTTTTAGCCTCATGGCAGTTTATCTGATTCATTGTTTCGTCAAGATCGTGGTTTTTGTGCCGTTCAAGATTGTGTGTGGACTCTCTGGACTTTAGAATTGGACTCAATTTTCCAGTTATTGGGTGAGCAATTGGATTGCATTTAACCTGTGCCTTGTGTGTACCAGAAAATCCCTTTTACATTTAAAAAGGGAGCTGTTTCTGCTTTTCTATTTATAAAAACTTTTGGGTTTTCCTTTTATCGTGTGGTGTGTGTCTTCCTGGATTAATTACCCTGTAATTACGGGCAGTTGAAACGCGCTAGCAGAACACTCTGCCAATGAAATTAAGCTCAGGAGGGCTGCCTTCCTAAGCTCTGTTTTCACTGGCAGAGCACTTGGGCCAGCACAGGTGCTCTTCAGGCTGGCCATGCCTACCCTGGCCACACCCTCCTGGTCCTTCGAGGTCAAACACAGCCCTCAATGAAATCGACTATGTTTATCTGTGTGTAATAATAGTGGCTTTTTTTAGCCACCTTCTCTTTGTGTCCATGTATTTCTCTATCTGTCTGATATTTCAAAATATGTTGCAGCAATTAATCATATGCTGCCATACTTTCCTTGGCAGCAGCCCATGTTCTCCATCGTTTGATTTTCAGCCCTTGCTTGCTTGCCATTCATGGCTGGTCAAAGTTCTAGAATGTTTTCAAAACAAACTCCAACTTTGCCCACCTACACACCTATCTACTTTCTCTGCTCTCCTTTCTTTCTCGTGGTTTAAGAGGACCATATGTTTCGCCTAGAAAACAAAACTGTACATGCATAAGCCTGAGCTTCTTGCATATGTTCATGTCATGATAGTTTACCAAAAAAAATCAGATGATGGTGATTTTTTTAATAACAAGTGCTTGAGTAAGCAGTGGCTGAAGCCAAATTATGTATCATCATCTGAAGTGCTGTCATGCTTTTTAAAAATAAAATTATTATATGGCAGTATAACAAACATAAATGATTTGCCTCCAAGTAGAAAAAGGAACTGATGAGGGTCTGTATGAAGATGTTTATACTGATGTTTTAATATTTTTTTCTGATTTCCCTAATCACAAAATCCTAAGGTTGGAAGAAGTCATTTAAAAAGACCAGTCCAATTTCTGTTCAAACTGGCAGCTTAGCTGGAACACTTCCTCTTCATCCCACTTCTCCAGGCTTCTTCAGGGTGATCGACTACAATGCTCTGATGCTTTAGAAATTGTGAACTTCAGTGCAAAAGGCAACAGTTACATATTAGGAGTAGGAGAGATGAGGCCACTTGTTTTTGTTTCGACCTATCCTTCCGCTTTATCCATTAGTTGCTCGGTGTTTATAAAACTCTTAACTGGATTAGTCCAAATCCGACTGAGAGAGTCCTAGGAACCTGCTGAAAGCGGGTTTCAACTGTCTTAAACTGTCTTTAGTGCGATATGACAGTTTTTCACGCTTATGACCGTTGCAGTATCCCCACGGTCACGAGAAGGCGGGTAAGGTACTCCTCAACATGACTGATGCAGAAAGTGACCTAGAAAACATCAACCATTCCACCCATGCCAGAACACTTACAATTGCAGAGATGCCTAAACTCCTGCCACTTACTATCTCTGTTTAGTTCAGCAACGGGTGACTCCATTGTGTCAGTTCTTCGTCTAGCTTGCGGGTTCTACACCTTCGTCCCCAGTGTTTAGTTCAGCAATTAGAGACAGACATGTCGTAGCCTTAACTCATTTTATTGGGTTGGCTGGAATGGATCCCAAATGGTTAACAAGCATGAACTGTCTCTGTGCTTGCAATAGTCCTTGCCGCGGCTTGCGGCTCCTTTTAAAAAGTTTTTCTTTTGTGGAGGTGTGGCTTGACAGCCGCTCAAATTTCCCGGCCACGTCTGGACCAATCCATAGCCTGTATGCAAATGGGGGTATTTAGGTACACAACAATCTCCCCCTGATTTATTCCTTTTGGATCACCCTGCATATCACACCACAGAAACGGAAAACAGAACTCCACTGGCTGCCATCTGTAGTTCACAGTTCAAGCCACTTTAATGCATTGTTAATAAGCTGCAACCAGTAGTATGCTAGTAAATGTTTCACAGCTGGTTAGAAACATAGAAACATAGAAGTCTGACGGCAGAAAAAGACCTCATGGTCCATCTAGTCTGCCCTTATACTATTTTCTGTATTTTATCTTAGGATGGATATATGTTTATCCCAGGCATGTTTAAATTCAGTTACTGTGGATTTATCTACCACGTCTGCTGGAAGTTTGTTCCAAGGATCTACTACTCTTTCAGTAAAATAATATTTTCTCATGTTGCTTTTGATCTTTCCCCCAACTAACTTCAGATTGTGACCCCTTGTTCTTGTGTTCACTTTCCTATTAAAAACACTTCCCTCCTGGACCTTATTTAACCCTTTAATATATTTAAATGTTTCGATCATGTCCCCCCTTTTCCTTCTGTCCTCCAGACTATGCAGATTGAGTTCATTAAGTCTTTCCTGATACGTTTTATGCTTAAGACCTTCCACCATTCTTGTAGCCCGTCTTTGGACCCGTTCAATTTTGTCAATATCTTTTTGTAGGTGAGGTCTCCAGAACTGAACACAGTATTCCAAATGTGGTCTCACCAGCATTCTATATAGCGGGATCATAATCTCCCTCTTCCTGCTTGTTATACCTCTAGCTATGCAGCCAAGCATCCTACTTGCTTTCCCTACCGCCTGACTGCACTGTTCACCCATTTTGAGACTGTCAGAAATCATTACCCCTAAATCCTTTTCTTTTGAAGTATTTGCTAACACAGAACTGCCAATACAATGCTCAGATTGAGGATTCCTTTTCCCCAAGTGCATTATTTTACATTTGGAAACATTAAACTGCAGTTTCCATTGCTTTGACCATTTATCTAGTAAAGCTAAATCATTTACCATATTACAGACCCCTCCAGGAATATCAACCCTATTGCACACTTTAGAGTCATCGGCAAATAGGCAAACTTTCCCTATCAAACCTTCCCCTATGTCACTCACAAACATATTAAAAAGAATAGGATCCAGAACAGACCCTTGTGGCACACCGCTTGTAACCTGACTCTGCTCAGAATACTCGCCATTAACAATAACTCTCTGATGTCTATGCTTCAGCCAGCTGCAAATCCATTGAACTATCCAGGGATTAAGTCCAATCTTCACTAATTTATCTATCAGCTCTTTATGTGGAACTATATCAAAGGCTTTGCTGAAGTCCAGGTAGGCAATATCCATGGCACCACCTTCATCCAACACCTTTGTGACATAGTCAAAGAAATCAATGAGATTAGTCTGACATGATTTGCCTTCAGTAAAGCCATGCTGATTTGGGTCCAATAAGTTATTGTTTTTTAGGTGCTGATTTATCCTCTTTTTGAGTAGAGTCTCCATCATTTTAACTACAACTGATGTCAAGCTAACTGGCCTGTAGTTACCAGCTTCTTCTCTACTGCCCTTCTTGTGAATAGGCACAACACTGGCCATTCTCCAATCCTCAGGAACTTCTCCTGTTAACAAGGATTGGTTAAACAAATCAGTCAGGGGGGTAGTAATGACAGATCTGAGTTCTTTAAGAACTCTGGGGTGGATGCCATCTGGACCCATTGCCTTATTTATCTTTAATCGTTCAAGTTCTTCTAAGACATCGGCTTCTAAGATCACTGGAGCTGAATCCATACAGCTGGAAGCAATGCTATATCCCTCTATAGTATTATTTTGTATGGTGTCTTTTGAGAAAACTGAACAGAAGTAGCTATTGAAATGGTCAGCGATCTCCTTATTCCCATTAATGCATGTATTATTCCCGGTACTAAGTTTCGTGATGCCGCAGTTTTTCTTCTTCTTATCACTAATATATCTGAAGAAGGTTTTATCCCCCTTCTTTACAGATTTGGCAATTTCTTCCTCTTTTGAGGCTTTAGCAGCATATATTATCTGTTTCGCCTCCTTCTGTCTCATTTTATACACCTCCCTATCAGCTATACTTCCAGACTCTTTATACCTCCTATAGGCAGCCTTTTTTTAATTGACTATAGCCCTTACATCATTGCTAAACCATAGCGGTTTCTTCTTCCTTTTACCTTTAGTTATTTGTCTTACATACAGTCCAGTGGCTTTTAAGATGGCCTTTTTTAATACAGTCTACTGGGTGCTCGCTCCTGCCATTTTATCCCTCCCCTTTAATTCATTTTCTAAATATTCCCCCATTGCATTAAAATTTGTTTTTCTGAAATCCAATACTTTGGTTGCATTATAGGATTGCTCACAATTAGTTTTTACATCAAACCACAAACATAGATGGTTCTGCTGGCTCCATTGGCACTGCCACACCACTAGATGTCAGAGCTTACTTCAATTCTCAACAGGCTCACAAAATTTCCAAACATTTAACAATTAGCTTTTGCAAGCCAGTACAGGCCAGTTCCAGCACACCATTAGCTATAACCCATATTTAGCAATGACATTGCATTTTCTCTTGAGTGGCAGGCCTACAGAATATTTACCTTCAGATCCATATGAAACTTATTCTCACAAATTTTGCTAGCACAGTTGAGCAAGATATTGCGGAGCATATGTGCAGTAAAATAATCTCCAGTAGTTTGAACAAAGACAATGGCTCTTTAACCCATTAGTGCAAGTTTTTTAACAGGTCAACTACACTGGTACCTCAACCTAAGAATGCCTCTACTTACGAACTTTTCTAGATAATAACCGGGTGTTCAAGGTTCTTTTTGCTTCTTCTCAGGAACCATTTCCCGAGCCTCTGAAACTGTAACTGGAAAAATGCAGGGAGAAGCCTCCGTGGGGCCTCTCTAGGAATCCTTGAGTGTCCAAATTCTTTGTGTGTTCAATCACACTTGGCCAATAAAATTCTATTCTATTCTATTCTATCTTCTGGGAGGAAACAGGGCTGGAAAAGGTGGGGAGAAGCCTCTGTGGGGCCTCTCTAGGAATCTCCTGGGAGGAAACAAGGCCTCCACCCTCCCTGTGGTTTCCCCAATTGACGCATTATTTGCTTTTACATTGATTCCTATGGGAAAAATAGCTTCTTCTTACAAACTTTTCTACTTAAGAATCTGGTCACGGAACTAATTAAGTTTGTAAGTAGAGGTACCACTGTACTTATCTCCCTGATCTTGGATTGCAGCTAGCACTACATAAATTTCCTCCTGTGTTAGAGCTTTATTGAATGCCAGTAGTCATATTTATAGTATATTTATAGATAACATTCACTCTAGGTGTTTGAAAAAGTACTTTCAAAATACTCAGTTAAAAGAAGAATTAAGTATCCCAGAAGGTGGAGAGGGGGTTATTGTTAGTGATGGGCTCACAATTCCAGTAGCAAAATTTGGAGCTCCACCCAGGAGCACCCAATTTGTACTGAAAGATGTTGAAACAAAATGCATAAGCCATACCCACAGTGTGGTAGCAAAAATTTTGGTAGCTCATCACTGGTTATTGTATTATATTAAGTTTGTGTAACAGGCAGCATTTAATAAGAATGGCTCCACAATTTTATAATTGCCAGCTATTGTTTCCATTACTATTATATCTTAAAACCACTGAAGAAAGATTTGCAGGATGCTTTGAGGTGAAAGTATTTCTAATGGCAAAAACTTTTGACCTTGTTCTTGTAGAGTAGTGCTTCTCAAATAGTGGGGTGCATGCCCCTGGGGGAGTGGGAGCGATTCCAGAGGCTGTGTGTGACTTTGGGGAACATGTGTGGTCCCTCTCAATCGATTCCCCCAGATGCGGAGTGTTTTCCCAGTTGCACACTGCTACAAGCTCAGAAGAGAAGGTGGCCAGGTGGGTCGGGGTGGCTGCGTGGGTTCTTGTTGTTCTCGGCGGGCACCATGGTAGCCATGAACAGCTGCTGGACAAGGAGGAGCATCCTCTGCAGCTGGGCCAAAGCTTTGAACGACACCTTAAAGCATTGATGGCGAACCTTTTTCCCCCTGGGTGCTGAAAGAACGTTGGCGTGCACTATTGCACATGTGCGAGTGCCCACACTCATAATTCAATGCCTGGGGAGGGCAAAAACAGCTTCTCTCACCCCCCGGAGGTCCTGGAAGCTGGAAATGGCTGTTTCTCAACTTCTGGTAAATCCAAAAGGCTCATGTTTTGCCCTCCCCAGGCTCCAAAGGTTTCCCTGGAGTTGGGGGAAGGTAAAAATGCCCTTCCCATCCCCCCGGAGGCTCTCTGGAAGCCAAAAACTGCCTCCCAGAGCCTCTGTGTGAGCCAAAAATCAGTTGGCTGGCACACACATGGAGCTGAGCTAGGGCAACGGCTTGCATGCCAGCAGATATGGCTCTGCGTGCCACCTGTGGCACCCATGCCATAGGCTCGCCATTACTGCCTTAAAGCCGCCTTCCACATTCGCTGTGAGGGCTTGCAGCTTATAATAAGTAAAATAATAAATATTAACACTAAAATTCCATTGGGGCCCATATCAGAGAGTTGGGAAAAGTGTGAAATGTTTACTTCTTCCTAGGCGGGGAGTAACAGAAAATAATTGAGAACCACTGTTGTAGAGGGAAGAGAGACGGGCCTTGAAGAACAGAAGGAAGAGCTTCTGCCAAGGCAATAGTCAAGATATCAATAGCAATAGTACTTAGACTTATATACCACTTCTCAGTGCTTTACAGCCCTCTCTAAGCAGTTTACAGAGTCAGCATATTGCCCCCAACAATCTGGGTCCTCATTTTACCCACCTTGGAAGGATGGAAGGTTGAGTCATTCTTTGAGCTGGTGAGGATCAAACTCCTGGCAGTGAGATGAATTAGCTTGCAATGCTGCATTCTAACCACTATGCCACCACTGCTTCAGAGAAAAGTGAATCTTAGCCAGGGCCAGAAAAGTAGTGTGAGTAAACATCTCAGACGATCCCTTCCCCAGTTCACACAAAGATAAAGGGAAGGAGAGAAGAAGCACGTTCAAACTTGCAAGATTCTATTGCAATAGCTTTACAAGATCTTGTCAAGATCAAAGGAATATACAGCTATTTTGTTCTACTTTTAAAATTAGTAGAGGGATGTTTTTAAAGTCCCTCCCCACAGGTACCAATCTCATTGTTTTGACGTTGCTAAGGAAACCAGTGCAAAAGGAACCAAAGATGGATGGAAAGAGACAAAGATTACTTTAGTTCTCCCTTTTGTCTATTTAGAAGAATCACTCACTAATTCATCCATAATTTTGTTTGAAGGGAGAATAAGGCAAGGACAACAGTGGTTTATTTATTTTTTTAATTTACTATTATGAGCTTTAAAAAAAGAAACAATACACAAAATTATAAAAGAAGAAAAAACTTTTTAAAAAGGAAGCAAAAAAATACAAAATATATATTTGCAGACATACATATACAGTGTTCCCTCGATTTTCGCGGGTTCAAACTTCGCGAAAAGTCTATACCACGGTTTTTCAAAAATATTAATTAAAAAAATACTTCACGGGTTTTTTCCCTATACCACGGTTTTTCCCGCCCGATGACGTCATATGTCATCGCCAAACTTTCGCCCACCTTTAATAGATATTTTTAAAATAAACTTTAATAAATAAACATGGTGAGTAATAATCTAAATGGTTGCTAAGGGCATGGGAAATTGTAATTTAGGGGTTTAAAGTGTTAAAGGAAGGCTTGTGATACTGTTCATAGCCAAAAATAGTGTATTTACTTCCGCATCTCTACTTCGCGGAAATTCGACTTTCGCGGGCGGTCTCGGAACGCTTCCCCCGCGAAAATCGAGGGAACACTGTATTAATAAATTGAAACTGATTCATTACAATCATCTCTAGCTATATTAATTAATATTGCAAACTGCTAAATAGTTGGACTTATATATTTGCATTCCAATGCTGGACAATATGTCATTGGATTCTGTGTTTATTCTGTCTGTCCAAAGTCAATTCCCATGTGATTGAGATAAATCTCAAGCTGAGTTAATATATGTTATCAGTTCTTACCAAAATGGAACAAGATGGAATGTTTACATAAGGTGATAGTTTCGATGCATCTCCAACAACATAAATGCAGTATTATTTTTTGTTGAAAAGGAAGCAATCTAAAAATCTATTGCTTTTTTAAACCTCTTTCCTTTTTTATTGGCTAAAATAAGATATTCAAGCAACAAAAGAAAAAAGAAAAAATGTTTATGTATAAAAAAAATAGGAATGAAAAATTTAAAAAGCAAAACAGACAATAAATATAAAAGGGGCATTCTGGCAGCTTCCTCTCTTTTTCCCCCAACCCCCAATTACTACCTAGAATCCTAGATAGAGGTAGGAACAATTGTGATCCAGTTTCAAAATGTTACTGAAATATGACCAAGAAAAGCTGTACCCTGTACAGATCAGAACTACAGATAATAACATTTGCCAAAATGACTTTATGAATATGAATTCACTTCATATCCTTTTCAGTTGCTGCAACCTCCATTAATAGCTGCATATAAATAGTTAATTTCTGCAAGCATGCAGGGCCATACTTGTAATGAACCAAGGGGAAATAAAATATAATACCACTGAGGATGAAGAGTATAACATAGAAGAACTCGAGCTGTGGTCGGTCAATGATGGGTGTCAGTACCAGGTAGATAGATATCATCAGAAAAACAATTGGTATGATAATTGGCACCTGGAATAAGAAGATACATGTTTATGGTCACTGTATAATTTGTTTGGGCAAGTTTTCCAAGAAGACAATGATGGCATCTGACCATTGCCATTTCATACTCAGTGAGAAAAGAAACACAGTTTCGTTCTTCATAGTTGATGAAATAAGAAGTACCTCGTATCAAAAGTCATATTATCCAGATATCTCATCAACCAACTTGCCATGATTATTTGAAGGATGCTCCATAAATTTTCCAGGTGTCTTCCAATAATCAGCATACATGGCATAGCCACTGAACAAACTCGGTCTCCATTGAATGTTGGATGTTCTGGCCCTCCCATCACTCTTATACTTCTCTTTTAAATTTCCTAGCACTTCTGTGAATTTTGGAATGTCCCCAAACCTGCTAATGTCTCCCTCTGGAATATGAAGGATGCTATTTCAGCTACATGATATTCAACAACGGAGATAGAAATAGAATAAAAAGGGGGCTGCACAGTTTTAGTGAAGTTTTAAACCAAGAGGTTTTTAAAACAAAAACAAAAAATCGAACAAACACTCCAGTCTCTTTATCTTGCTCCTCAAGCTTCAAGAGCAGCAGAAACAATTAAAATTAATTTTAAAAAATAAGTCAAAAAATCATAAGCAGGAGCACTGATTTTTGCCAAGAATAACAGCTAAAAGAAGGTAGGAAGGTTCTAATACTAATGGTTTTCCCCAAAAGTTGAAAGTACAGTTTTCCAAATAGTACTGACTATAAATCCTATAGTTTTCTGCAAGTGGCTGAAGCTGAGAAGAAATGAAACATTGGATGACACCAGCTTGTCTATTGTAAGTTGCCATCTTTTATACTCCTAGTCGTTATTTATGTAGTTTGCTATACTTTGTTACAAAGCATAACATTTCAATAGTATTTCAGTTTCTTATATTTTATGGGATCTTTGGATTTATGTAGTATAGAACAGCATGTATTATATTTTATTTTTCAATGAATTTACAGACAAGCGAGTGGGGGCAGGGGAATAAACAAGTTAGAGGGGCATTTTAAACAACTTTTTCTGAGATATATTGGGATGCTAAGATGAATAAAAATAACAAGCATCACATTGCCTGGAATGTGTCTTATAGACTGGATGGGACCCCTAGGTTGTTAAAATCTGCTCTCCTCTTATCCAAATTAGCCCAATTAGACCAGTGTTTTGATTATAAATTTTGAATAAGAATATCAGCCCTGGGTCACATGATTGTTGTGTTGTGAGCCGCCCCGAGTCTACGGAGAGGGGCGGCATACCAATCTAATAAATAATGATGATGATGATGATGATGATGATGATGATGATGATGATGATTGCAAGGAAACTAACAATGATGATTTTAAACAATTAGCGAGATAGCCCTTGTTTAGTGAGTGCCTTTTTATTTTTTATTTTTCAAAATATTTTATAATGTTTAATTTTCAATATAATTTGTTTAGTGACTGCCTTTTAAGCAACCATTCAGAGTTATAACAATGATTTTTTTTAAAGTAATTTTGTGACCAATTATCACATTTAGAACCTTTGCAGGTCAATAAAGCAAAGGAAAGCTGAAGTAAGATCATAAACATGGTCATAGCTTTATTAGGAACAGCTGCACTTAAAAACTAAGCAGCTATTCCCAAATATGGGTACTATATACAGTATATTCCCACATATGGGTACTATATATATATGCAAAGTGATGAATCTCACCCTCATTAATCCATATCAAACTTGTAGTACCCCTTGTAGTTCATAGTTATTCAACAGTTTAATCTAGAGTACGAGAAAGGGGTTAAATTCCTCCTTTGGCCCTGATCTTAATTTCCCTAACCACCATCTTCTCCCAGTAAAGGCGTTCCTGGTCACAAAACCTGCCTAATCATATGTAATGGTTGATACATCATGGCTATCAGGTCAGATGACCAGTCTCCTCTGCTAGAATGTCATGGGACAAAGATCAAGCAATCAGATGAGAGGCTATTGCACTTCCAATAGTTTCTTATCATTCTTAGACTGAAGCATTTCAAACAATTAGTTCATGTGACAAGACAAGGAAGACTGTGTGGTTCCTAAGAGTCAACCTTGAATATAGAAAAGGACAAGAGGTAGCCGGGAAATTATGGACCGCCAGAAAATATAGCAGTCTTCCCAGTTTGGCATTCAGATCTGTAGAACTGCAACTCCTACATGTTTGTAGAAAGTTAATAGAACAGTTGTAATTCTATCTATCTCGAGGATGCCAGTTTGGGGGGCGGAGGAAGAAAATTCAGATTATGAACATTGTCTTCTGCAACTAAATAAGAGAAAAGAAGAAAAAAGAAAAGAGAAAAAATGGATTTTATTGTTTTTATACAGTACTAACCTTGTAAGATCTTGGGAGTTCTGGATTCTTAATCTTTAAATACAGGAGACTTGCAACACTTATCCCGTTGAAAATCCAAGCTGTAAAGCTATATAAAGGAACATTTAGTTTCAGCCGTTCCATGTGTGATCATGCAATTTCTGCTGCTATTAAAAATATACACCCAGATACCTCCCCCTTCCTCCATATATATAATGTACACACACACACACGCTCGCACGCACGCATGTATGTATGTATCACATTTTTGCTGAATTTTTTAAATTAAGGGCGACTAGGATAGCACTATTTCAGCCACTATCCAACAGAAAAAAACATATATATATACACACACACTATATATATGTATGTATGTGTCACATGTTTTTGCTGAATTTTTAAAATTAAGAAAGAAAAAAAACAGAAAACAGAAAAAAACATATACAGTATATACTGTATATGTTTTTTTCTATATATATATATATACACACATACATACATACATAAATTCAGCAAAAACATGTGACACACACAAACACACACATATATATATATGTATAAGAAGAATATACATAATATACAGGGGCGGATTCCCATTCCCACTGCTACTGGTGTACTGCATGCACATCTTTGCTTCTGTATGTGTGCACGCACCTCCCAGCCTGTTTTTGCTTCTGCGCATGTGCAGAAGCAAAATCTTATGAGGGGATGTGAGCGTGCATGAGATTTTGGTGAGTTTTTATTTCTGTGCATGCGCAGAAGCAAAAAAAAAAACCAAAATCACTCACATGTGTCCCCTTGCAAGATTTTGTTTCCTGCGCATGCGCAGAAGCAAAAACATGTTTGGACGCACATGTGCACATGCAGGAGAAATGAAGCTGCACACGCAGCGCAACTTTCGCTACTGGTGCGGCGTCCTTATCCGGGACCAGCTAGCTCAGCTGCAAGCCTTTAAAGCAGCCTATCCTCCATTCGTTACTGCTCGGGTTAGGGGAGAAGGTCCGACTTGGGCAAAACTACCGCCACCCGCACTCACTTCCGGGTCTTTCAGCAACCCGCGATGCACTGAAGCCATGAAAGGTGAATCGCAAAGTGGTGAGGGATCACTGTATTGCCTTTATTTAAAATGTTGTGTCCAGTTTAGAGATGTATTGCATGGCATGCAGGATGAAAAAATGTGAATAAAATAAATAAGTAACACTAACAACTAAATAATACCATGCCCCCTCCCACTCTCTGAAATCTAGGCAATGTCACTTTCATGTATAAAAATAATCAAAAAGAGGCTGCGTGGTCAATTTCATTAACTAATTCGGAGTAGCTAGAAATACCCACCTGAAAAGGTTCACTATCTTGTTGAAACTCCCAGGTATTACCATTATTATCGACACCACACAAGTAAATATGAGAGCGGGAAAAGGTGTAAAATAACGTATGTGAACCATAGATAGAAAGTCGGGCTGAAAAGGAAGACATGAAAAACAAAAGACCATAACTAACTATGCTGGGAGGTTTGCTTTCCTCCTTCACATCTGTCCAGCTCTCCAAAGTTTTAATGCGTAAAGGAATGAACAGGAGGTCATGCCGCGAGAAATATTTTGAAATCTCAAGAGGCACAGTAAGTTCTGTTGTACCTCATTCATGTCATTCGGAATTTCACAGCCGTAATGGTCTCTCTATTGGCAGTCCACCAAATTTATTTCTTACGTGTTAATTTCTCTAGAACAGTGGTTCCCAAACTTGGCAACTTTAAGACTTGTGGACTTCAACTCCCAGAATTCCCCAGCCAGCTATGCTGGAGGCTATGGCTTGAAGTCCATAAGTCTTAAAGTTGGCAAGTTTGAAGACCACTGCTCTAGAACATTTTATCTTTGAACTAAACCCATTTGAATTAAAGCCTACTGTTTTTCAGGAGGACATCAGGGTAGGATGCCTTCCGCTTTCCTCTTGTTGAATCAGGACAGAATAGCCTTCCTCTTTCCTCCTGTTGAATACTTGCACACTAAGTTCTGGTAGTGTTAGGAAGTTCAAAATTCACAGCTCTCCTGGCAGAATATAAAGCTAGCGAATATAAACCGCTAGGCCCAAGCTGACACCTCCATCCTATAGCTCTTTTCAGTGTTCCCAGCCAGCTGTTGGACTCCAGAGCTAGAATCTTATAAGCTACTCCAGCGTAGAGAAGGGAGGAAGAGAGTAATCATCAGATTGATAAAATGTGGGTATCAATCACAAAATAATTGATTTATAGCTCATACTATAACATGTATTCACGATTGAATTTAGTAATAATTGCAATTGCATTTCTGGTACAATTTTGTGTAGGAGGGCAAAGCGTGCTATTAACGTATAGAAGAATTGGGCATGTAGCTTCTGCTGATAAAAATCCATATCCATTTTTTCATTGAACAAGAGAGGCGCGCAGCAGGGTTGTGACCAGAAACTTACAACAAATTCCCAGAAGCCTCACTTATTTTCTATTGATTCTTTAGTGTTATCTATATACAAATAGATTAAAACTCAAGACATTAGAGCCAAAGTAAATATGTTGTTCTCAATTCCCATTAAGATAACTATTGTAGCAACTACTGTACCCTATTAAGTCCAAAAAGTTTTACATACAATTAATTTATACACTGAGGCACATGCCTGCTCAAAAATAATTTAATTGGATTTACTTCTGGGTACATAAGTATAGGATTACATCCTAAATCTGGATTCAATTTTATGTATTTCCAAAAATCCAGTAGCCTAATATTATTTATCTATCTATCTATCTATCTATCTATCTATCTATCTATCTATCTATCTATCTATCTATCTATCTATCTATCTATTAGATTTGTATGCCGCCCCTCTCCGTAGACTCACTGACATATATGTATAGCTAATATAGCTGACAGCTAAGCAAACAGTCTTAATTTTAAAGAAGTTCAGGACCATTAGTTCGTTCAATTAACAGAATTTAAATTGTCAAATTGGGTGAAATGAGTTACAGGTAATTAAAAGTGTCAAATCTTAATAAAGAGCATAGGTTATATAAGGAATTTATGGCATGTGAAGCACTGTGTCTTTCATTCTCCCATCCTGCCAGTGCATTTTATTTTATTTTATTTATATATTGTCCTATGGGTTGTTCCTGGTTCAGACCGCTTCTTAGAACCGGTAATGCAGGCAGCAGGAGGCTCCGCCCACCTGCCCGGGATGCTTCTGCACATGTGCAGAAGTGTTGCATGCATGAAAATGGGTAGTAAAGGGTTTTAGAACCCATTACTGTTGCACACCCCTAATAATATGCAACCGCTGACTAGAAGACAAATTTATAAATCCACAAAGGACCCAAGGGGGCCTGGAATAACAGTAAAACATTCTAACATGAAAATGATTGATTAAACAATAATACACCCATGAATATAATGGGAAAAACAGTATGTTCACAGTCCTTACCATGTGGCCTTCTCTTGCTGCAATGTAGCACACCCGGCTTCCGCAGAAGAAAGTTCCATTAACCGATCCAAAGCAAGAAAGGGCAACTGCCAGGGACATCAGCCATACCCAGTTGCCCAGGACTTTATTTCTTTCGAAGGAAATAAAATAAAATATTACCAAAAAAGGAACCATGGTGGATTGGATACAGTGTTGGTTAAAGACCAAGAAGGCCTCAACTCAAGCTCAGATTCCACCCTGTCACTTTACATTTTTACTTGATTTTCATAATTTATTTTATTTATTTTATTTTATTTTATTTATTAGATTTGTATGCCGCCCCTCTCCGTAGACTCGTTGGTTGAAAGAAATCTGTATGCCAAGTTAACTCTGTTCTCCATCCCTTTTTAGTCAAATTTATGGCTTTTCCATACTGTGAATCTCCATGTTGCAAATCAATAGTAGCTATCAGTTTCAATAAAGTCTAATTAAAAATGTTAAAGTATGGTAAAACATTAGTTTCAGAGTTAACTAGAATTGGTGGTTATGCCACTTTTAGAAGGAATATATTTAACAGTGTAGAGTTAAATTGGTTCCCAACGTGGGGCCCACGCCCCACAGGGGGGCAATTTCATTTTTAATGGGGGCAATTGGAACCCTGTTTAAACCTAGTTAATGGCTTTTTAGGCTTCCTCCATGTGAGTTGTTCATTTTTTGAATAATAAGGATGTATTCTTATGTTTTCTTTGATATGTTGTGAGCTGCCCGAGTCCTCGGAGAGGGGTGGCATACAAATCCCATAAATAAATAAATTTTAGAGTTGCTTAGGTGGGGCATGGCCAAAAAAAGGTTGGGAACTGTTAGATATTTGCCTGGGTGACCTACCCAGACAGAGTAAAAGTCAAAAGTTCAGATTTGTTTATTGCATGTTGATTGGTTGCCTTCTTTTGGCGCTTAAAATGTATCTTTGTAAAACTGCCTGTTGCTGGGCTAGATTGTACAAATAGGAGAACTGTCATTGTATAGAGCTCTCAATACTCCATTGCTTGTTGACTGAATTGACTGCCTTGTCCTGTTAGCAAATAAACCTTGCTTGATTCAACCTTGCTTTGAGAGTTATTACATTGGCGACGAGAAGGCCAACCCTCCATGTGCTATCATGGCTACTCCGTCGGTAGTCCAGCCATCTGAATTCTTCGACCCAGAAAGAATGACCTGGACAGCCTACATGGCGAAGTTTGAAATATTTTTGGATAACCACTGCTATAGAAGCTTCAGAGTGCAATTCAAGTGCAAGTGGGAAATACACACCATCTCAATGATTTCGAAGTATAATTCCCATCAGTCCAATCAAAAATATTTGGAAGGGAAAATTTCAAAAAGGGTATCCTTGCCTCAGAATAAGAGGATTTATATGGTTCCATTAACAAGGACTATCAAATCTCGACTGCATCAACACAAAATACCACTAGTAGCCAAGAGAATTTCCTTGCTGTCTTTGCTGACATTTAGTAAATCACAGGGATTTTTGCAGCCCAGGTTTAAAAGCTCTACATTCATTCTTTAGACATACCCTGTTTCCCCAAAAATAAGACGTACCCCGAAAGTAAGGCATGTCAGAGGTTCTGCAGAATTTGCTAATATAAGGTACCCCCCGAAAATAAGGCCTAGTCAAGTTTACATACGGTACGATGGAAAAACATACGGTACCATTCAAAGCTGTTCATAGCGGTACCGTAATAATGTGGCGTCCCCTGCTGGCCCTTTCCATCGCTTTGTACCGTCCAGTACAGCAGACACAGTCTGCTGCTGTCTCACCGCCATTACAGTCTCCACTACAGTGCGTAGACTGTAGTTCCTCTGGTGGCCAGAAGCTGCAATAGCGGGAATATACTGTTGTACCATATAAGTGCCGTTGTTTGTGTGTGGGGGTGCCATACTGACAGGTACCGTACTGTAATTAGTGTACCATACGGTACACTTTCTTTGGGGGTGTCAGCTTTTCTGCTTGTGAATTTGTCTTATTTGAGAAATATAAGGCACTTCCTGAAAATAAGACGTAGCACAACCTTTGGAGCAAAAATTAATATAAGACAGTGTCTTATTTTCGGGGAAACACGGTAGTACATGCAGGCAGTCTTCAACTTATGACCACAATTGAGCCCAGAATTTATGTTGTTAAGTAAGAAATCTGTTAAGTGAGTTTTGACCCCATTTTATCACTTTTCTTCCCACATTCGTTAAACGAATCACTGCACGTGTTAAATTAGTAACCTGGTTGTTAAGTGAATCTAGCTTCCCCATTGACTTTGCTTGTCAGAAGGTCATAAAAGGTGATTGCATGACTCCGGGACACTTTAACTGTTATAAATAAGAATAGTTGGCTGATGTCTGAAGGTAAATCACGTGATCATGGGGATGTTGCAGCAATCATAAGTGTGAAAAACCAAAGGTGGGTTCCTCCCAGTTCGGACCGGTTCTAAAGAACCGATAGTAAATTGGCGGCGTGCATCACTATTTATTTTTTATTTTTTTTATTTATTTTGTCCAATACATAATACACATTGAAGATAATAGATATGTAGTAATATAAATAAAGAAAAGATATAAAAGTATAGGTGAACATATTTGAAAGGAAGAAAAGATAAATGAGATAAGGAGAGACAATTGGACAGGGGACGGAAGGCACACTGGTGCACTTATGCACGCCCCTTACTGACCACTAAGGAACCTGGAGAGGTCAATTGTGGATAGTCTAAGGGAAAAATGTTGGGGGTTAGGGGCTGACACTACTGAGTCAGGTAATGAGTTCCACGCTTCAACAACTCGGTTGCTGAAGTCATATTTTTTACAGTCAAGAATCAGCAGTGACCCAGGCCTGCAATGCCCTGAGTTGGTTCTCCAGGCAGCGCCATAGGAGCCACCATTTTGTTTTTAGCTGTGGATAAAGTACTAAGCATGTGCATGCCCGCAAAGCTTGTGCACCCACTCCTGAGCAAACTGGTAATGGAATAAACCAGAACCCACCCCTGTGTCAAATCTTCAAAACTGAGACTCGACAGCAAAGGATCTTATTGTCAAGCAGCTTCTCAGCTTGTGTGTAAAATTAAATTCTTCCTTGACTAAGGAAAAAAAAACTTTTAAAAAGTATGCTATGTTTGTCCTTCGATAAGGAAGAATCTCTACTTGTAATATTATTGCAAGTCCTGATGAGTTCTTGAACTTCTATTCTCCCACCATTAGAAAATCAAATCTGAATCTTTTTAACATTCATAATCCAGAAATTTAATATGAACCATACCAAAGGCCTTCTCAATATTCAACAAAATTAAAACAGATGAGTCCAATTGTCTGCAGCTATTTCCAAAATGTACATCATTAATGAATATTATAGATGCCAGCCTGTCGGTTTGTTTTTATTAATCCTGACTGAATTGGATAAAGCGAGTTGGACAAATTAGAAATGACACTATGTTTATACAATAACCTCTTTTTCAATGTCATAATTAATATCTTTGCATCTACGTTAGGCAACAATACGGGCTCATTGCTTGCACATCTGGCAGGGTCTTTCCCTGGTTTTAATAACATGCTAATAAGTCTCATAAAATGAAGAGTGGATTGTAGTGAGATTGAATGGCTCCTTAGAGTTCTATAATAATAATAACCATTGGCTCTGGCCAATCATATTTTTCCCCTGGAGAGGACTTCTACAACATTAGCACCTGATGTGGAATTGCAGAACTCTTCTATATTTTGTCTCATTCTTCTTGGCAGCTTTATTGGGGTTGAAGGGGGAGAGTTAATTGATTTGGGCTACTTGTGTTGGGACAGGTAAAAGGCTGGGGAAGGAGGTTAGGATCAGAATTAGGTTCCTACCGGAATGGGGGAACACACCGCATCAGTAGCGGAAATGGAACTGCGCGCACAGCTCTGGGTGACCAGCGAGTGTGCATGCACAACCGAGTGAGATTTGGCTTCTGAGCATGTGCAGGCAGCAAAAACATGTGAGAGCTGGGGTGGCACAGCAGGTAGAGTGCTGTACTGCAGGCCACTGAAGCTCACTGTAGATCTGTAGGTCAACGGTTCAAATCACATCACTGGCTAAAGGTTGACTCAGCCTTCCATCCTTCCGAGGTGAGTAAAATGAGGACCTGGATTGTGAGGGTAATATGCTGGCTCTGTTTAAAAGTGCTATTGCTAACATGTTGTAAGCCACCCTGAGTCTAAGGAGAAGGGCGGCATAAAAATAAATAAAATAAAATAAAATAAAATAAAATAAAATAAAATAAAATAAAATAAAATAAAATAAAATAAAATAAAATAAAATAAAATAAAATAAAATAAAATAAAATAAAATAAAATAAAATAAAATAAAATAAAATAAAATAAAATAAAATAAAATAAAATAAAATAAAATAAAATAAAATAAAATAAAATAAAATAAAATAAAATAAAATAAAATAAAATATAAAATAATAAAAAACTAAAATAAATAAAATCAAACAAAACAAATCAAATCAAATCAAATCAAATCAATAAATGTGCATATGTGTGAGATTTCAGCGAGTTTGGGCAATTTTTTGCTTCTGCGCCTGCATGGAAGCAAAAAACCACCGAAATCTCGTGCCCATGCATTTTCTGGCAAGATTTGCTTCCTGCGCATGTGCAGAAGCCAAATCTGGCTCTGACGCACGTGCCCACTGGTCACCCAGAGTTGCATGCGCATCAGCACTGGCAGCAGTGGTAAGTTGGAACCTCTGCCTGGTTAGGGAGAGTACTGGCCAAGAAGAAGTTGCAATTGTCAAGATAAAGGGAAGATCTCTGAGCATTGTGTCTGTATGGATTGTATATTCTGCTGTGATTTGCCTTGTTATGTATTGTCTCAGTGATGGGCTACCAAAATTTTTACTACCACATGGTGGACATGGCTTATGCATTTCCTTTCAACATCTTTCAGTGCAAATTGGGTGCTTTGGGGCAGAGCTCCATTTTCGCTACCCTACTGCATCCCCCCATCCAGGCAGTAGCCCACCCTTGTATTGCATGCTTTGGATTTTGTGGGCTCTGATTTGTAGATGGTGGAGAAAGTTTCTCTCCACTTTTGCCTGGCAGAATTGTTGTGAATGGTTTTGAACAGATTGCTGACCCCTGTAGTACAGCTGAATGGAGTGAGGAAGGATTGGGGGAGGAGAGAGATGGGATATTGGCCCCTGAGTAGGTCAGATTTAGGTCAGGTTGAGGTTAAGAGTTGAGTTGGGGGGATTAAACTACAGCACCATTAAACTTGGTGTTCACTTCCAAGTAGTTGTGCTGTCTGGGCATGCACAATATTATCATTTGTCCTTTGTTGTAGTCAGATTAGCCCAATGATGGGATTGGCCCTCTGGAATGGACAGTTGTTTGCATCCAGTTATTTGAGCTTCTAGAAAAAAGTTTAATGGTGGGAACTTTGGTGTGTGTGCAACCATGAAGAGCTGAGGTGGTGCAGTGGTTACAGTTCAGCACTGCAAGCTACTTCAGCTAACTGCTGGTTGTAGTTCAGCAGTTCAAATCTTACCACCAGCTCAAGATTGACTCAGCCTTCCCTCTTTCTGAGGTGGGTAAAATGAGGAGCCAGTTTGTTGGGGGCAATATACCGACTGTGTAAACTGATGAGAGAGGGCTGTAAAAGCACTATGAAGCGGTATATAAGTCTAAATGCTACATATTGTGTGGTGATTTTTTTAAATGTATTTTAAGATATCAGTGTTTAACATTATTGTGCTCTATTTAGTATGGGGAACTGCTGAGAGTCTTTTGTGATTTTGCCAGAGCATAAATCTGATAAATAAATTAAAAGTGCCAATTGAGCTATGAAAGTTTTGTACCATCCAATTGAAAATCCATCTGAGCCTATAGAGAATACTGCCATAGATTTAACTGCCTTTTAATTTCTTGTAGCATCAGTGATAGCATCAAATTATCTTTATGTTTTGGGGAAAGCTCTTCCATTTCAGTAGGTTTACCCAAATTAATCTGTTTGGTTGTAAAATCTTCTCATTTGTATGACATAGTAAAAATAAAAACCCTGATAGTTGATATACTCCATATTACAAGTTGCCCTCAATTTACAAGCACACTTAAGCCTAGAATTTAGGTTGGTAATGAGACATTTGTTAAACGAATTTTGTCCCATTTTACAACCTTTCTTGCCACAGTTAATAAGTGAATCGCTGCAGTTGTTAAATTAGTCACATGGTTGTTAAGTGAATCTGGTTTCTTCATTGACTTTATTGATCAGAAGGCCGCAAAATGGGACCATTTGACCCCCAGGACATGGCAGCCATCATACATATGAACCAATTAACAAGCATCCACCTTTTGATCATGGGACTCTGGGGCTGCTGCAGTCATAAGTGTGAAAAGGTCATAAGTTACTTTTTTCACTGCCGTAACTTTGAACAGTCACTAAAGGAGCTGTTGTAAGTAGTGGACTACCTGTAGTAAACAACTGGCTACCTCTGGGCTTAATTTCAGAGAAAATATTCAATTCTTTTTGTTGTTTCATCTGATGGGCAACTAGCTTTTCAGCTTCCTCTCCAAATTCTCAAAATTATGCTTCATATGGTACAGTGGTTAGAATGAAGTATTGCAGGCTACTTCAGCTGACAGCTAGCTTCAGTTCAGGAGTTCAAATCTCACCACTGGCTCAAGGTGGACTCAGCCTTCCATCTTTCCGAGGTGAGTAAAATGAGGACCCAGATTGTTGGGGACAATGTGCTGACTCTGTTAAACCCCTTAGATAGTGCTATGAAAGCACTATGAAGCAGTATATAAGTCTAAGTGCTAAAGTTTAAAGTAGAGATTTTCCCAGATTTACCAGAGTTGTCAATTGGGTTTCTAATATAAATCTGTAATAAAGCAGGCTTTAGCTTTTACATTAAGCTGAGTGCTCTTACGTTTCTCTCAGACATAGCAAAATACCGTTCCACTAAAAAAAATATGCCTTTAAAGTTAGTGGGGCTTCAATTAATTTCATTAGGAAATTAATTGAATCGATCTCTCAGCGGCTTTCGATACCATCGACCATGGTATCCTTCTGCGCCGGTTGGAGGGGCTGGGGGTGGGAGGCACTGTTCTTCAGTGGTTCTCCTCCTACCTCTCTGGCCGGTCGCAGTCGGTGTTAGTGGGGGGTCAGAGGTCGGCTCCAAGGTCTCTCCCTTGTGGGGTGCCTCAGGGGTCGGTCCTCTCCCCCTTGCTATTTAACATCTACATGAAACCGCTGGGTGAGATCATCCAAGGACATGGGGTGAGGTATCATCAATATGCCGATGATACCCAGCTTTACATCTCCACCCCAGGCCCAGTCAACGAAGCGGTGGAAGTGATGTGCCGGTGCCTGGAGGCTGTTGGGGCCTGGATGGGTGTCAACAGACTCAAACTCAACCCGGATAAGACGGAGTGGCTGTGGGTTTTGCCTCCCAAGGACAATTCCATCTGTCCGTCCATTACCCTGGGGGGGAATTATTGACCCCCTCAAAGAGGGTCCGCAACTTGGGCATCCTCCTCGATCCACAGCTCACATTAGAAAACCATCTCTCAGCTGTGGTGAGGGGGGCGTTTGCCCAGGTTCGCCTGGTGCACCAGTTGCGGCCCTATCTGGACCGGGACTCATTGCTCACAGTCACTCATGCCCTCATCACCTCGAGGTTCGACTACCGTAATGCTCTCTACATGGGGCTACCTTTGAAAAGTGTTCGGAAACTTCAGATCGTGCAGAATGCAGCTGCGAGAGCAGTCATGGGCTTACCTAGGTACGCCCATGTTTCACCATCACTCCGCAGTCTGCATTGGCTGCCGATCAATTTCCGGTCACAATTCAAAGTGTTGGTTATGACCTTTAAAGCCCTTCATGGCATCGGACCAGAATATCTCCGAGACCGCCTCCTGCCGCACGAATCCCAGTGACCGATTAGGTCCCACAGAGTGGGCCTTCTCCGGGTCCCGTCAACTAAACAATGCCGGTTGGCGGGTCCCAGGGGAAGAGCCTTCTCTGTGGTGGCGCCGGCTCTCTGGAACCAACTCCCCCCGGAGATTAGAACTGCCCCTACTCTTCCTGCCTTCCGAAAACTCCTTAAGACTCACCTTTGCCGTCAGGCATGGGGAAACTAAACATCTCCCCTGGGCATGTTAATTTATACATGGTATGCTTGTGTGTGTGTTTGCTATTACATGGGGTTTTTCTTAAATCGTTAAATATTTTAATTAATTGGATTGTTGTGACTGTTTTTACTTGTTGTGAGCCGCCCCGAGTCTTCGGAGAGGGGCGGCATACAAGTCCAACTAATAAATAAATAAAATAAATTAAAAATGCCACTTTTTTCCTCAATATATTTTACATAAGAAATGGTATTTTTGGAGCTGAAATTTCTGAAATCTGGTACGGTTATATTCAAATGTAAACACTGGTTGTTAATTTCAGAAAGATAGGTGGCACAGTGTTGTGTAAACAGAGCAAACTATTTATTTATTTATTTATTTATTTATTTATTTATTTATTTACTTACTTACTTACTTACTTACTTTACTTTACTTTACTTACTTACTTACTTACTTACTTACTTACTTACTTACTTACTTATTAAATTTGTATGCCGCCCCTCTCCGCAGACTCGGGGCGGCTCACAACAGCAACAGAAAACAATATGTAATACAAATTCAATAATTAGAAAGCTAAAAACCCATAATTTTAAAAACATGCACACAACATACCATACATAAACAGTATAGGCCTGGGGAAGTTATCTCAGTCCCCCCATGCCTGACGACAGAGGTGGGTTTTAAGTAGTTTGCGGAAGGCAAGGAGGGTGGGGGCAGTTCTAATCTCAGGGGGGAGCTGGTTTATAAGGAATAATGATGTGCCTTTCTGAACACAGGGAGCTGACTGCTGACTACGGAAGTAAAGCAGCAAGGGATTAATGCATTAGTGCAGGGCTAGGCAAAATTGGCTCTTCTATGACTTGTGGACTTTCAGCTCCCAGAATTCCTGAGCGAGCATGATTGGCTTCAGAATTCTGGGAGTTGAAGTCTACAAGTAATCGAAGAACCAACTTTGCCTACCCCTGCGTTAGCGCATGAGTGGGGAAACTATTGCCCTTTTGTGACCTGTGAACTTCAATCCCCAGAATTTCTGAGCCAGCCGCAGAGTTGAAGTCCGCAAGTCATAAAGGGCCCATAGTTCCTCACTCTTAGTGCATTAGTGGAACACATACACACAAAGGATCATTCATAAGATAGATCAATCACTAAGAATGAGATTGTATCATAAAGGAAGAAGAGGAAATGATAACACTAAAGATTTTTCTCAAGCTCCATGTCCCATTCAGACAATATGACTGAAGTATTTTATTTGTTTGTTTGTTTGTTTATTTATTCGTTCGTTCGTTCGTTCGTTCGTTCGTTCGTTCGTTCATTCATTCATTCATTCATTCATTCATTTATTTATTTATTTGATTGATTTGTATGCCGCCCCTCTCCGCAGACTCGGGGCGGCTAACAACAGTAACAAAACAGTATAATCCAATACTAAAAACAGTTAAAACCCATTATATAAAAACCAATCATACATACAGACATACCATGCATAAAATTTTAAAGGCCTAGGGGGAAAGGGTATCTCAGTTCCCCCATGCCTGGCGGCAGAAGCGGGTTTTAAGCAGCTTACGAAAGGCAAGGAGGGTGGGGGCAATTCTAATCTCTGGGGGGAGTTGGTTCCAGAGGGCCGGGGCCGCCACAGAGAAGGCTCTTCCCCTGGGTCCCGCCAAGCGACATTGTTTGGTTGACGGGACCCGGAGAAGACCCACTCTGTGGGACTTAACTGGTCGCTGGGATTCGTGCAGCAGAAGGCAGTCCCTGAGGTAACCATCATTACTTCAATACTTCAGTCATTCGTTTCCTTTTCCTCCCACAAAAGAGTTGTACATAAATGCTATTGGCTTTAAATATTCAGCAAGGCTGAAACTATCATACCTGTAGGAGATGGAAAGTATTTTTGAGGGCAGGTAAATGAAAGCTAGAGAAAATGTAGCCACCTACGTTGAACAATCTGATAAGGCCTTAGTGTTTAGCATTGCTCACCCCCAGGTAATGGCAATCGCACCCGAAGTCAGAAACTCGACAGAAGTCATGGCTGAAAAATAGCTGACGTTTACTAGCAAATAAAAGCAGGTCACCAGAGGAATAGCAATCATCAATGCCCTTGGCAGAGTCACCTGGAGAGAGAGAAGAAAATAAGATGCACAGTGATGAGCTATGTAGATGTATGACACTGCGTAACGTTTTGATACTGAGTTCTAAATATATAAACACAATTTCAGATATTTCTCACTTAGTCAAAAGGCAAAAGCGGAGGAGAGAAAATACAAAGAGTTCACAACACAGAAACCCCTGCATTTCCATATGCAAACGCAACACCAAACAACAAATGTGCAGCTATGAAAACAAAACGAGACTAAAAGGAACTCTGTATGCAATACATATTTCTTATATTCCTTCATCCCCATTTCTCCTTTAGGGGAAATATTCAATCCTGCCTTTTTAATATTTAATATTCAATCCTGCCTTTTTAATATTTCCCAAAATATTCCATTCTTCTAGGAGGGGATGGGGCTTCCTAGACAGCAATAGAGGCACCCTCTAGGAGGGAAATCCCAGCTGTTCCAGGACCAAACCACTCACAAAAACTCTGTAGAAAGCACAGATTATATCTATCTATCTATCTATCTATCTATCTATCTATCTATCTATCTATCTATCTATCTGTTAGATTAGATTAGATTAGATTAGATTAGATTAGATTAGATTAGATTAGATTAGACTAGACTCGGGGCGGCTAACAACAATAATAAAAACAGCATATAGCAAATCTAATATTTAAATTACTAAAAACCCTTATTAAAAACCAAACATACACACAAACATACCATGCATAAATTGTATAGGCCTAGGGGGAAGGTATATCTCAATTCCCCCATGCCTGATGACAGAGGTGGGTTTTAAGGAGTTTACGAAAGGCGAGGAGAGTGGGGTCAATTCTGATCATGTGCAAAGATGGACAAACACACTAGAGTTGAAGGACAAATTGGATACAGATTATTTTGAAACCTGGGATAAATTATATAACTAGATGGAAGAAAGGAGAACCAAGATTAGATGTTAGCGAATATGATGGGGAGATTCAAAAACTAATTCAAATCTAGATGGATATTGGGAAAATCAATAGGAAAAAAAGGAATGACTAATATATATAGATAAACTTTTCTTACATTTTTCACTTGTTTGTATTATGTTGCATTATTGTATGTATGTCTTGTTTTTAACTGTACTTTAAATAAAAACTTTTTAAATATATATAAAAATAGGTTAGACCAATTAGAAAGGCTGGGGGCAGGGAGGAAGAAACTGTTAATTTGCTAGCTCAAATTAAAGAACAGCAACAACAAATCGTTTATTCTGGAACTCATATGAATGACCTACAGGAAGCTCCCCAGGATGAGCTATCATCATTCATGTCTGGAGAAGGATAACTGTTTCACAATGGGCTGTTTATATTTTCCCCTTCCTTAAAGGGAATTGTTATGACTGTGTCAGGACAATAAAAGACTGGTTATGGGAAGCCCAGCGTTAGGTCCTTAGAGACTTTGGGTGCCCAAGAATAAAGACAGATATTGAGGATTATGTTTCATCCTGTCATGGGATGACAGATAAAGTTATTGAAAACCAACCACGTGCAGCAAACCAACACCTTGGGATACATTATCAATAGATTTGATTGCTAATCTCCACCTGGTATAGGTGTATGCCAGCATGTTTTTAATGTAGTGCTTTAATTGTTGTAGCTTTATTCACACAAGATTTTTTTTTTTGCTGTTTTAACCAATGGTGAAATCTACATTTTTTACTACCGGTTCTGTGGGCATGGCTTGGTTGGTATGGTGTGGTTTGGTGGGCATAGCTTGGTAGGCGTGGCAGGGGAAGGATACTGCAAAATCTCCATTCTTTCCCCATTCAGGGGGAAGGATATTGCAAAATCTCCATTCCCACCCAACTCTGGGACCAGCCAGAGGTGGTATTTGCTGGTTCTCTGAACTACTAAAAATGTCCACTACCAGTTCTCCAAACTAAGAATTAGCCACAAGTAAACCAGTGCCAAAACTGACAGTAGCGTTTATAACGATTATGTAGTAAGAAAATCAATGTTTGAACTCTATTATATATTCTCCTTCCATGATCTGCAGAAACATACCTCTGTTTTTGGCATGGACCTACTCTTGCTGTTCCTAAGCAGTAAATTATGCAGCAATTTGTTAATATCTAAAGAAACATTAGCTAAAGAACATGGACAAAAATGGGGAGAAAGTCCACTGAATAACAAACATCATTCTTAGAATTAAGTCAAGAGTTTCTGAAGCCTTC
Organism: Erythrolamprus reginae; assembly: GCF_031021105.1. Taxonomy (NCBI): domain Eukaryota; kingdom Metazoa; phylum Chordata; class Lepidosauria; order Squamata; family Dipsadidae; genus Erythrolamprus; species Erythrolamprus reginae. The sequence goes on from NC_091950.1 coordinate 251,399,784, forward strand.
AAATAATTGTAAATGGAATAATTCATTAGGTATGGGAACCTGTTTATTTCTTTTAAAAATATTTGCTTACTCTTAATGCATTTAGAAATCCAAGATTTCACATGTTACTTGTGATAATTATTCCGTATTGGAATTATGTGGTAGTAATTAGTAGCATTAAATTTGTGTGTGTGTGTTGTGTGTGTGTAACATATTTTTGCTGATAATGAAAATGAATGGAGACTAATATAGATCTAGTTCAAAGGATGGAAGGCTAAGTCAACCTTGAGCCTGGTGAGATTTAAACTGCCAAATTGTAGGCATCTGGCAGTCAACAGAAATAGCCTGCAGTACTGAACTCTAATCTACCAGGGTGGTAGAGTCACAGGGAAATAGGCAGAGCTATGGATGGGTGTCACCAATGGGCACTATGGTGCATGGACAGGTGGTTGGGTGCTTGGGCCAAGCAATGGACAGGCAATAAAGCAGCAGGAGTGATTTGCAACTTCCTGCTAATTTTCCCATTGACTTTTCTTGTTGAGAGTCATCAGAGAAAGTCATAGATAGCAACTAGTGATGGGCGAACCCAACGGTGTTCGGGTTCGGCAAGTTCGGATGAACTTTACGCAAAATTTGGCTGAACCCGAACCGAACCCAAACTCGAACCCAAACGGGGAATCCCTCCCACAAAGAGATTCTGGGGGCGGAGCTTTGACGTCACTGGCAGGTTGCTAAGGACGCCAAGGTGATCACTTCCTGGATTCCATGGGATCCAGGAAGTGATCACCTTGACGTCCTTAGCAACCTGCTGGTGACGTCAAAGCTCCGAACACCGAACACGACCCGGAACTTTGCCCGAAGTTTCAAAAAATTTCGTGTTCGTGTTCGGCATACTGAACACCGCAAAATTCGGTACGGACCCGAATTGTGCGAGTTCGGTTCGCCCATCACTAATAGCAACTATGAGAGCACAGAATAGTGCAACCATAATAATTGTGAGCTGGTGCCCAAGTGCCTGAATCATGATAACATGACCATAGGAATGCTGCAATGGCTGCAACTTCTCAGACCAGTCCTAAGTTGTTCAGCTGAGCAATCATTTTAACAAATCCTTGGAACCCAAGGACTATTTGTATCTTAGCAATCTCTTGAGATAAACCAAATTAAAACCAATTATAAAATTTTCCATTCCCTTTCCAATAAATTCTGCTAAAGAAAATTCTTGGACAATCTCACTTTCTGTTGCAGTGAGTTACCAAGAGGTACTTCATACTATAGAACAGGGTGGTCAGAGTCACGCCATCACAGTGGCGTCACATGATGTATCATGACATTTTCCCCCTTCACTAAACTGGGCTTGGGCATGGCCAGCACATAATACATCTAGCCTTCGGGCCATGAGTTTGTCAGCCTGGCTATAGAGCCTTGAGATGCAACCTCACCATTTTCCTAATCCCTTTGTCTGAAGTGGTTAATTTGATTTGCTAAAACCTAAAGAATTGAGGACTTCACACTTCCCCGTCCAGATGTGCTCACCTATACTTCAACTTTATGGATGGTGTGTTTGGGTTGTATGACTGTTTTAATAGGTTTTTTTAAAAGACTGTTTTAACATTGGATTTGTATATGATGTTTTATTGTTGTGAGCTGCTCCAAGTCCTCAGAGAGGGGCGGCATACAAATCTAATAAATTATTATTATTATTATTATTATTATTATTATTATTATTATTAAATTGGCATTGGATAAGGGCAAAAGGAATTTAAGGGGACTTGGACTTGGATCACTTATGGCAACATAAGTACCTTAAGCTTATGACGTGTTTAACTCTGTTGCCAGATCCTGAAATTAACTGCCATAACTGCCATCTTGAGGGTATTGTCCTTTTTTTTTTAACCTCCCCATGGTTGCTGCTGGACAGGTTATTGATCTGAACAGAACTTTACACTAATTGCATTTATATTAATGCAAAAGAAAATTAAAAGGCAACTGTGTGCAACATAACTGTAGCCATTTTTCTATGTACCTGATATTACAATTCACAAAAGTTTAAGCTATTGGCCATTTGATGGCTTCAGCTTTAACAAGTGGCACTTGATTCATCAAAGCAGTCCTGTCTTTTTTTAGATCTCAGGGAAGCCTAAAAATGCATGAGCTTTGAAAAGAATGCCATGCTTAAAATTTTGCTCCGCCCTAAATACAGAGATACATTCCCACCCCCACTCTCCCAATTCTAGTTAATAGCCTAGGAAAGCCTTTTTGGAAATTGCAGCATTCTCCTATATTAAATTGTGCTGATGTAGAAGAGGAAGCAGGATTACCACGTGTCAGTTCCACAAGGCTTGGTAACCTCATGTTACGTGCATTGTATTCCATGTGTTCTAATGTGATGCAAATGTGATACTTTGATCAATTCATCAAAGCAACATTTATTGGATGCAGAGAACAGTGTTGCCCATTGAACCCCCACTAATTTAGAAATGTAAAGCAATATTCAAAGTTTTCAAATAGCACTACACTAATACCTAGATGAAGACTATATTCTGATCCAAGACAACTATAGACAACTATAGACACAATCTGAAGTTAGTTGGGGGAAAGATGAAAAGCAACCTGAGGAAATATTATTTTACTGAAAGAGTAGTAGATCCTTGGAACAAACTTCCAGCAGACGTGGTTGGTAAATCCACAGTAACTGAATTTAAACATGCCTGGGATAAACATATATCCATCCTAAGATAAAATACAGAAAATAGTATAAGGGCAGACTAGATGGATCATGAGGTCTTTTTCTGCCGTCAGTCTTCTATGTTTCTATGTTTCTATAGTATATTATAAGCATTTTCTTATCAATGAACCATGATGTCACCTAATCGCTTGATATTCTTTTGGTATCTCTAGCAAGCATTCCTGCTGGACACAAATCTCCAACAAAAAGAAATCTAGAAATTCTCATTTAAGATTCTCTTCTTAAGTCTCTTCTTGTAAGTCTCTTCTTTTCCTACCTATACATGTCTGTCATAGCCTTATTAGAACAATGCCATGCTATTAGTTTTACTAGTCAATGACTTTTACTTGTTTAATTTCTTTAATGAAAGCTGGGAACCTAATCTAAATAGACAGAAATGATCTGTACAGACAATTTCCAGAAAATTGGGTCATGTGATAAACCTTAGTATCAAATATGCAGATCTAAACTAATGATCAAACTATTTTCTAAGTCTGCATTACTATTAATATCCTTATCTTTGCCATCACCCATCTCTTCCCAGAAATGTCTGTATGACTGTAACTTTGTTGCTTGTATCCTTACAATTTATATTGTCTGGTTACTAATATAATTGGATTGCTTATTTATACCCAGACTATCATTAAGTGTTGTTCCTTATGATTCTTGACAAATGTATCCTTTTCTTTTATGTACAATGAGAGCATATGCAGCAAGACAAATTCCCTGTGTGTCGAATCACACTTGGCCAATAAAATTCTATTCTATTCTATTCTGTCTACAAAATGTCAAAATCGTATCACAATTCAGGTATCACCCATACATTAATCTGTAATGTATTGATCTATTTAAAAAATAAAAGCAGTCTTCACTCACGTCAGGTTTTTTAATTTCTTCAGTCACCGAGTTCAAGACGTTCCATCCATCAAAAGACCAGAGACCTTGATAAAACGCAATCCCAATAGCGCCAGCCTCCATATTGGTGTTTTGAAACGCATCTTGAAAACTGTGGGTTTGCCCCTGAGCAAGCAGCACTAGTCCTCCCACGGCGATGACCAATAGTGCCAAGAACTTGGCAGCCGTAAACAGGTTCATCATGGACGTCGCTAGCCTGACACTGAGGCAGTTGACCAAGGTCAGGAAGAGGATGCAGCTTATAGCAGTGCATTTGACAATGACCTGCGGAGGGGAGCAGCCAGAATAAAATGGCACCAGAGCATACTCTGCAAAGCTCAGTGAGATGGCTGCCACACCAGCAGGCCTGACCACAATGATTGTGATAAATGCAAATAGGAAAGCTGGAAGGGACCCAAAAGTCCTCAGGATGTAAATGTAGTCGCCCCCAGATTCTTTGATTAAAACCCCCAACTCAGCGTAGGACAGAGCTCCAAAGATGACCACCAAACCACAGGCTGCCCAAATAAGGAGACTACCACCAGGGCTCCCTATGTTATGCAGTACCCATTCTGGCGACATAAAAATACCTGATCCAATCATAGTCCCAGCTACGAGTGAGACAGCGCTGGTTAAGCCAATTTCTCTCTTCAATGTCAAGTTCTCTGATATCTCACTCGGCTGGGCGGCTGAGTTTTGGTGGTTGCTTCTGCTCTTCCCTAGGATAGAACTTGCCATGCTTGTTTCTTCAGCAGAGTGGAGCAGGGCTGGTCCATCGTGAGGAATAAATTACAATTCACACTTTGAGTTCAGTTAATGATTGCAGGCACTGAGTATCTTCCCACATTGGGCTTGTCCACAAGTAGTCCTCAAAGCCCTACCTTGTATAGGATGTTAATGTTATTTTCACTTGTAAGAAGCAATTTAGGATAGGAAACACAATAGTGAATTGTTTGAGCTCCGGGAATTTATCCTTTTGATTTCCTAGATAAGCAGAGAATCTTCCTGCTCTTGAGGGCCTTTTATAATCAGTTTGCATCAAGATTAGTAGTTGCTGTACTTAGTCCCTTCAGGTGATAAATGAAAAGCAACTGGGAATATTTTACATCCACCTTCTTACAAAACTATATCATAACTTAATGGTTTGAAGTCGTTGAAAGTCCCAGGAAATAAGTATGGTATTGTATACGACACATTGGCACTGTTCTCCTTTGAGGGAGAAGTCAATGGGCTGGGAAAACATCAAAGAGGACTTACCTGACCAGCCTGCAAATTCTTATGGAGCTAGATTCAGACCCAAAGAGATCCAGTCATGAGTATGTCAAACTTAAAAACTCTGCTTAATCTGCCATTTCACGGAATCCAGTGAGCTGCCCTGATCTATCTATCTATCTATCTATCTATCTATCTATCTATCTATCTATCTATCTATCTATCTATCTATCTATCTATCTATCTATCCATCCATCTTTCTTTCTTTCTCTTTCCTTCCTTTCTTTCTTCCATCCTTTCTTCTTTCCTTTCTTTCTCTCTCTCTATCCCTCTCTCTCTCTTCTTCCTCCCTCCCTCCTCCCTCTTCTGAACTGAAGGAGGTATGGTGAACATTTTCTTTCTTTTTCTCTTTCCTTCCTTCCTTCCTTACTCTCTCTGTCTGTCTCTCTCTTCTTTCTCCCTCCCTCCCCCTCCCTCTTCTGAACTGAAGGAGGTATGTGAACGTTTTCTCTTTTTTTCTCTTTCCTTCTTTCCTTCCTTCTGTTGCAATTATCTGTTGCAATTATTGGACGAGAATATTTATATGGCCAAATGAGAAACTTCTGTGAAAGGCCAAATTTCTCTTCCAGTATTTCTTCAACATCCTGGGCATATTTGCCTGGGCTATATTACAGGAATATAAAGCAGATTAATATTTAAACTCATTTTTGGCATTCCAGGGACCAGCAAAGCAAGTTTACAATATGGTGTGAACTTATCCAGTGTTCCAGCCAATCAGCCATGTCATCCTCTAATATATTCTTTTTCTTGACTATTTTGTTTTCATTTCTCCGGGCAGCCAGCTAGATTTCCAGGGTTGCTGCAAGTAAGCAGTCTTCCTTGGCCTTTCAGATTTTTAGGTTCTGGGTTTTTGATATTTTCTCTTTACGACTGATATACAAAATGTGTGTTGCCTTATGATTCTTACCTTGTTTGGCTGTAAATAGTATGGGCAGTGCCACTGAACTATATAACAATGGTTCTCATTTCGAAGCATAGAAGATAAAGAATATATCTTCTAGGCTCTACATGGCATCGGTCCGTCGACTAAACAATGTCATCTGGCGGGGCCTACGGGAAGAGCCTTCTCTGTGGTGGCCCCAGCCCTCTGGAATCAACTCCCCCCCAAGATTCTAACTGCTTCCACCCTCCTCGCCTTCCACAAGACCCTAAAGACCTATCTATGTCACCAGGCATGGGGCAATTAATGTATCCCCTTTTCTGACCATTAAGAGTTATGTGTGGCTGTGACTGTATTGTGTTGATTGTTTTTAATGATAGTGGGTTTTAGTCATAGTTTTTAATTATTCAATTTGTATTATATTATATTGTTCTTTTGCTGTTGTGAGCCGCCCCGAGTCTTCGGAGAGGGGCGGCACACAAGTCTAATAAATTATTATTATTGTTATTGTTGTTGTATTATTATTATTGTTGTTGTTGTTGCTGTTGTTTGTTGTTATTGTTGTTGTTGTTATTATTATTATTGTTGTTGTTATTATGTCACTACAACACAGCAAACAAGATCACTATGCTGGATTTCGTATTTCATCATCAGTCGGGCGCTTCCCAAGCACCTAGGACTGCGTGATGATTATTATTATTATTATTATTATTATTATTATTATTATTATTATTATTATTAATTAGATTTGTATGCCGCCCCTCTCCGGAGACTCTCTAGCCAGTTGGCTAAAAGGGACTGCTGGGCTTATTTCCTTTCTCCATTAAAACTGCATCCAGTTTGCCAGGGCTGGTCTAGTGTTCTGGAAGTCCTGAAAATAAAATGGAAGATTCATCAGAGAGAAACTATGGAAGGGTCCTACTAACCCTCAGTTGCAGGGGTGAAATGCTACTGGTTCTGACTGGTGCTTCTGAACCAATAACAAAAAATGTTACCAGTTCGGGTGATCGGTATTTCTGATGATCATCTGGGCCAGGGGTAGGCAAAGTTGGCTCTTCTATGATATGTGGACTTCAACTCCCAGAATTCTTGAGCTAGCATGATTCTGGGAAGAGCCAGGGCGGCGCAGCAGGTACTGCAGGCCACTGAAGCTGACTGTAGATCTGAAGGTCAGCAGTTCAAATCTCATGACCGGCTCAAGGTTGACTCAGCCTTCCATCCTTCCGAGGTGGGTCAAATGAGGACCCGGATTGTGGGGGCAATAGCCTAGCTCTGTTTTTAAAAAGTGCTATTGCTAACATGTTGTAAGCCGCCCTGAGTCTAAGGAGGAGGGCGGCATAAAAATGGAATAAATAAATAAATAAAATAAAATAAATTTCACAAGTCATAGAAGAGCCAATTTTGCCTACCCTGGATCTGGGCGATGATCAGCTGTGATGAGAGATTTATATTAGCTAGAATTGTTGGATTTCCTGCTTTCAAGCTAATCTAAATCACATAGCACAGCGGATACCCTCCCCTCACTGTTCTACTTACCTTTGCAGACTCTGAAGGCTTCAAAATGCTCTTTTTTTAGCACTGCGCAGGCACGCACTCAGTAGCAGACTCATAGCGCTAGTAGCAGACTTCAGAAGATTTCACCATTGCTCAGCTGTCTTTTATTTGAGAAAAAAACCTGGTATGATGATTGACTAAATCCCAACTTGTGTGATTTGAAGGGATTAAGCCTGCTGAAATAATGTTCCTTTGCTATGAGTTTGCCCCAGCTGTTTCATCATGCACTCTACAACTATATGCATTTCTCTATATTTGGCTATGAAAATATGTGTTCTTTTTGCCTAGCCTAGGGTTTTTTTGCCAGTTTGGCTGAAGTTTACCAACAAGTGATGGGCACTGATGATGTCTACTTATATATTAATTGGACTTTTATGCTGCCCATCTCTGAGGACTCGGGGCAGATTACAACATATGAAACAACAATATTACAATTAATCCAATTAATAACTAACAACCTAAAAACCCAAAGACCATAAAAACACTCATACCCATTCAGTCCACTAACTCGCATAACTTTCATTGGACAAGGGGCAGAAGTCTAATATTCCCAAGCTTGGCGACATAAATGTGTCTTGAGACTCTTATGGAAGGCAAGGAGGGTGGGGACAGTACAAATATCCGGGAGGAGCTAATTCCAGAGGGCCGGGGTCGCCACAGAGAAGGCTCTTCCCCTAGGCCCCGTCAAGCGACATTGTCTAGTTGACGTGGCCTGGAGAAGGCCCACTCTGTGGGACCTGACCAGTTGCTGAGACTCATGTGGCAGAAGGCGGTCCTGTAAATATTCTGGTCCAATGTTACCTAGTTTGGGTAATGAAACATTTGCAAGAAAGCTTCCAAGCTCAGAGAGCACCAAGGACCCCATATTTCAAGAACAAATATTCTCTTTTGTTGGCTTATCGTTATCAATCCTTTCAGAGCTAAGCAGCACTTGCAACATTTTGTAGCAGTGCCCACTTATCATGGATCAACTACATGGGTACAGATTTACTTTCTGAATATGTTGAATTTCTTTTTAAAACAAATAAAATTGAAACAAATCTCCAGCTGCTTATATAGACTTGCCATTCAGTATTCTTGTTCATTACTGGACAGAAGCCCTACTTATTTTAGAAAATTGTTTTACCAAGATCATTATATTGGCAACTTCTACCTAAAATATATTAGCTAGCAATTCTAGCAATTATTCTGTTGATAAAAGAATCTTCTGAAAAGTGTTGGGTTAATACAATAAGTTATTTTTGTACTTTGTATGGGTACTTGAAATATTCTCCACATTATGACAGAGGTCTATAACATTCAGTGCCTGCCTTCTTTCCTCTTTCCTCTTTTGTTCCTTAGTGAATAAATTGCCATGTACTTGAACAAATGAATGTATAATTTTATCCTTCCAAAAAGCTGGAACTACTGGATTCAAAAAAGGCAATCAATCAATCAATGTATGTATATGTATATGTATATGTATATGTATGTATGTATATATACATATATGTGTGTGTGTGTATGTCACATGTTTTGTTTTGTTTTGTTGAATTTGAAAATTAAGGGAGACTAGGATAGATCTATTTCGGCCTTATTTTGGCTTCATCATCTAGCCATACCCACTGGGACTTGAACCTGCAACCTTTGCCTTGTAAGGCAGAGAATTATCCTCTAGGCTACAGTATCCAATCCCTTCAGCTATATATAAATAATATATATATAAACTGGACTCACATATTATGCTACTAAGCCATGATTTGCTTAGCCACGGTTTATTCAATAAATCACAATTGTTGACTTTACATGACAAGCTAAATTTCAAGATTAATATTTAATAAACCAGACAAGACACTTTAGACTTAGCATGAAAGTCTTTTCCTGCAAAGGGTCACAAGACTCCAGTAATCAGCAAGAAAAAAAATGTAAATAAACAAAAAGATCATGAGGCCTTAAAATAAAGGTATCTCAGCAAGGAAGGTTTTCTTTAGAAAAGTCTGATTGATACATATCCATCAATGCCATTTTTAGGGGCAATAATGAATGGGGCTGTCATCTTGACACAGAGTGGAAGGAAGATGAGCTACGCAGCTGTACTTTAGAAGAGAATGGATATACCCAGTGACATAACTCTTTAATGAAGACAGTGGGTGGCATCTGACCTTTAATGATTCTTAATAAAGGCACAACAGAAACACAGGCAGGAGAGAAACTCCCACTTCTAGTACAGCTAATTCTGGAAACCAGATGGGTACATTCTGTAGTGTTTCTGGAACTGGATTTCTACATCTAACTTCGTTTTAAATGAATCCCTATTGCCATCTACTGGTCTTTATATAGTAAAAGCTTTATTTTATGAAATCTCTGCAGGTCGGACATAGCATGCAGAGATGGCTCTCATAGGCTCTGCAATGAAGAACTCTATCACAAAATTATAAAATCTTTGTACAATGAGATCTATCATTAGAAGACATGTAAAACCGCCATATTTTACAGAAGTAAAAAAAATTAAGGAAACAAATCAAAACTAAACAACCCAAGATGGAAGATGTAGTAAAAAAAAAGCAGCTCAGTGAAGACTTCAGTTGACAAATAACTAAGAAAATACATGGATTACATTTGACACATACAGAATATAGTTGTCGGCTATAAATAAATTAACTGCCTTGAAATGGTCCTGGGTTGGGCCTAGAGGCAAAAAGGAGCTGTGACGTTCCTTCAATATACCAGGGTGATCCGACATAAAAAACAAAAAATGTGTGTGTGTGTGTGTGTGTGTGTGTATATGTGTGTGTGTGTGTGCGCACACACACACACACACACACATATATGTGTGTGTGTGTGTGTATATATATATATATATATATGTCAAATGTTTTTTTAGCTGGAATTTTAAAATTAAGGGAGACTAGGATGGTCCCATTTCGGCCTTGTTCTGGCCTCATCAGCTAGCCACACCCTTCCTTACTGGGATTCAATCTGGTGGACTCTGCCTTGTAAGGCAGAGAATTAGCAGTTGAGCTATCAGACCTGATCCCTTCCAGCTCTGTACCAGGGAGGGGCTATATGTTTTTTTAATGTCGGATCACCCTGGTATATTGAAGGAAGGTCACAGCTCCTGTTCACAGTGCCTGTCCTGCATCCACTAAATATCAAGTGGAAGAATCTGGTACTTCTCATTAAGGTTCCCATGTTTAGATAATTTCTTCCCTCCAACTGCAGCAGCTACAGACACAGTCAACCACCATTGGTTAAAATCTAGCAATCCTATGGATAGTCTTTTGAGGAGGAAACAAAAGCCCTTTTGCAGTTAAAAAAAAATTGATCGTACATATTTCTGCTTATTACCACTGGCAAACCCCTCCCCCAAAATGTTTCTACTAAATCTATGTGTGTAATATACAGTACATACATGTATATTTATATATGTGTGTGTGTGTGTGTGCACGCGCGCACCCACGCACATATATATATACTGCTCAAAAAAATAAAGGGAACACTCAAATAACATCCTAGATCTGAATGAATAAAATATTCTCATTGAATAATTTGTTCTGTACAAAGTTGAATGTGTACAACAGCATGTGAAATTAATTGTCAATCAGTGTTACTTCCTAAGTGGACACTTTGATTTCACAGCAGTTTGATTTACTTGGAGTTATATTGTGTTGTTTTTCCCTTTATTTTTTTGAGCAGTGTATAAACAGCAGTGCTCTGAAAGTTTTTACTTTTTCCTCCTGTGTCCACATAATCTTTGGAAACCAGGAAGAAAGGAATGCCTACATTTGTGAGGAAGCTCAATAATGGGACTTCTAAATAATGGTAGCCATACATGCAATTCTTCCACAGTTCCCTCGATACCAGCATGCTGGAAGCCCATGAAATGCTTAGTCACCGCTTTACTGCTCAGGGGGGGGGGGTTTGGGGGGGAAGAAGCAGAGTTCTACATTAAAGCATTTCTAGGATTACAGAGGTTTCTACATATGGTAAAGCTTAATGAGGATCCTACTGTATTAATGCCCGAAAGAAACAGTAGAAGTATTTCAAACCGAGTTTACACATAATAAGGCTTTAGAAGGCATAGACAAGTATGAGCCAGGCATCTTGGAACTATAATTAGAACATAACTCTGACAGAGATGCAAGGGACAAGCTAGTATGTGGTATCAGTGATGAAAAATTCATGACTAGAGCCTGAACCACAGAATCCATATTTTGACTTTGCTACAAAGCTTCTCCAGGAGTCAGTATGGAATCAGTAAGTAAAAATACACCACCATTATCCGCTTGCAAAAATGAAAAAAAAATGAAGGAGTTATTAATAAAGTTGTGATTTTGTTGGCATTCTGACAAATCTAACCATCATTACCGTGTTTCCCCGATAGTAAGACCCCCCCCCCCGATTGTAAGACATATGGGGGGTTTCAGGGGGGTCAGCTAATATAAGCCATACCCCGAAAGTAAGACATATGTCTTACTTTCGGGGAAACACGGTACTAAAAGCGAGGGAGGCGTCCGCTACTCCCGCCGCCACCTTTGCTCTCCCCGCTGCGCCTGGGGCTGCCTGCCTGCCTGCTGCCGTAGCCGGGCTGGGCGCACGGCATCCTCGGTGTTGGGCAGCAGCGGGAGGAGCTGCAGCCTCCGGAGCCGGCCAGCTGGGCGCCCCCAGGACGCGCATCGCGGACCGGCCCCACCGCGGCGCAGGAGGGATGGAGGCCGGGCCCGACGGGCAGCCGCGCCTGCCGCGCAACGCCGCCTAACGCCGCCCGCCCGGAGGAGAAGAGGCCTCGCCCGGGCCGAAGCCCGAAGACGGGCCGGCCCCGGTGCCTGGGACAATATAATACATACCCCCAAAGTAAGACACAGTGGGGCTTTTGGGGGTAAAAAGATAGTAAGACACTGCCTTACTATCGGGGAAACACGGTAGTAAAATTATGGAATGTGCCGAACTAACAAAATTAACAATGGAAATTCAGAACAAAAATGATTCAGAGTTCTAGAAGGCCTGGGAGAAATGGTTCAGATGGCTATCCAACTCTAAAGATGACAAAGCGAAAAATAACCAAAATTGTTTAATATGAACCAAAATAAAGATATGTATAACCAAAAATCGGATCAAAAATAACTCAATCCCTGTCTGAGTTCAATCCATTTGATAACTATTAGAAATCTACTAATATTACAATCTATGATTAAATTCTACTAACAAAAACAATAAATATAATCCATCTAAGTCACCACAACCCAAATGCCTGCTTGCTTGCAGGTACTACCTCTCATCTTGCTATCTCTCTCTTCTTTCTCTTTTCTCTCTTTTTTTTTCTCTCCCTTTTCTCCCCTTCTATCCTTTCTCTTCCCACATTACTGTTGGATTATCAAATATTACATCTATAAGATACTTAATTAAGAACTCTGAATACGAAATATTTACATATGGACAAATACCCGAAATGTATATACAATAATATATATAAGCTGTGATATAACAATATTGTTTATCCCACTCCCCTCCCACTTTTCTTTTCTGTATTCCCATCCCCCTTTCCCCCTGTTTTATTCCTTTTTGTATAAATTAATAAAGTATATATCTTTTAATAAAGTTGTGAAATTTGCACCATGGATAGCCTAGGTAGTATTTATATTAAAAGCGTATGTTCCTTGGTGCACATATGGTGATTTCAAATGTTTTAAAATCCGATCTTCCAGCTAAGCAATCACCTGCTTCCTAAAGTGGAGTTCTTTTGCAGTATTAATGTGCTACATAAGTCTTCGAATTAGGGCAAATGAGAAGCAAGGCAGTTGATTTCATGAACTTCAACTGCTCAGTTATAAATCTTTCAACAGATGCAAGACAAAAATCTGAGCAGGCTAGTAGAATCCAAGAGGTGGAATAACCCATAAAGATCATTTAGTCCAACTCTTTGGCCTAAGGGTAGAGGTTTCACATGAGTGTCACTGGCAGGTAAGAATCCAGCCTCTGATTAAAAATGTTAGTGAAACAGAATTCATTCTGTTGTACTAGAGCCTCTTTCACCGATAGCTCCCAATCAGGAAGCTGCTTGACTTTCCTTCTGTAGTTTTGATATCATTGTACCTTGTGGGGCAACAGAGATGGGCAATAGAGATTACATCTACTACTCTTATACAATAATGTTCCAGATATTTAAATATTGCTGTTGTATTTCTACTTGGTTGTCTTTTCAGGAGACCAAGCATCCGTCATATTTTCCTTGGTTTCCAGGTTCCTCCTTGATTGCAGTCCTCTGTACTTGCTCCAATTTGTCACTGCCCTTTTGGTGCCAGGAATGGGACATACTCAGGGGTGGGCTACTGCCCGGACGGGGGGGGGGGGACACAGGTAGTGGAGTAGCGAAAATGGAGCTCCATCCCAGAACACCCAATTTGCATTAAAAGATGAAAGAAAATGCAGGGAATCCTGCATAAGCCACATCCACAGGGTGGTAGTAAAATTTTTGGTAGCCCTTCACTGAACATACTATTTCAAAGGGGTATGACCAAGGCAGAGGCAAATGGAACAATTGCTTCATGTGATCTGGATTCCCTGTTCCTGTTAACATGGATACAAGGTGGCATTTGCTTTTTAATCACTTGTTTCACATTGCTGGCTCATGTTTAACCTGTGCTTTAAAGAGACAACCAGGTGATCTATTGCCAAACCAAGTCTCCCCCAAGTTTAATATCTTTTGCCGTGCATTTTCCCCACCCAAATTTGGGTGAGATACCCAAACACCTCACCCAGGGCTCAATTCTTTCTCAATATTTCCACTTCCTTCTTAAGCATTAGTCACCCCTCTAAACTTTATAGTGTCCCTCATCCAACTCCTTGATAAAAATGTTGAAGAGCCAGGATCCAGGGAGCTCTCAGGCAATCAGTTTTGATACTTTCCTCCATTTTGAAATGGTGCAAAAAAGGGCAACAAGAATGATCAAGGGAATGGAGCATCTCCCTTATGAAACCAGGTTGCAACGCCTTGATCTCTTCAGCCTTGAAAGACAGTGTTTAAGGGGTGACTTGATCAAAGTGTATAAAATCATGCATGGGATAGAAAAGGTGGATAGAGAAAAATTCTTTTCTCTATCACACAATATTAGGACAAGGGGGCACTCCCTAAAGCTCATAGGTAAGAAAGTGAGGACAAATCAAGGGAAATAGTTCTTCACCCAAAGGATTTATGGAATTCACTTCCAGAAGAGGTCATGACAGTTGTCAGCCTGGGTAGCTTCAAGGCAGGATAAGACAGATTCATGGATGCCTAGTGTATCAGTGGTCATTGAAAGCAATGTCCATGTGCCGCCTCTATGTTGGTTGAGGCAGGCAGGATTCCCTTGAGTACCATTTGTTGGTGGTCAAAGGAAAGGGAGGGTCTTGCCTTCTCTTTCTGCTCAAGATCCCCATGGACAATTGGTGGGCCACTGTGTGAGACACAGAATGCTAGACTCGATGGGCTTTGGCCTGATTCAGCATGGCTCTTCTTATATTCTTATGAGCCATTAAGGCTAGGCTTTCAAACTCCCTGAACTGTTATAAGTCAAGGACTAAGGCATTCTGAGAAAAGATTGAATGCTTCCAAGCATTTCGGTTACCGCATCCATCTGCAGAACATTGAGCTGGTCCTTATTTTTCCACTTTTTAAAAAAGTAATTCCAATGGTGTTGCTTCATGGGGTTGACCTAGGGTAGCCCAGTGGTTAGAATGCAGTACTGCAGACTACTTCTGCTGGCTGCCAGCAGGTGGCAGTTCGTCTCTCACCAGTCGATTCAGCCTCCCATCCTTCTGAGGTCAGTAAAATGAGGGCCCAGATTGTTGGGGACATTAAGCTGACTCTGTAAACCGCTTAGAGAAGGTTGCACTATGAAGAGCTGTATAAGTCAATTCTCATAACCTAACTGTGTTAGACCTCTGTTGCAGTAAGCAGGTCCATAGCTACTAGTTGCAACTGTTCAAACTATTACAGTGGAACCTCAACATACGAGCAGCTCTACGTACGAGCTACTCGAGATAAGAGCTTGGAAGGGAGCGACATTTTTGTTCGCCTCCCGAGCTCACATCCGGGATACGAGCTGAGAGGAGCCGCGCCCCCCTGACGCTTTCGGCAGCTTCCGAAGACGCTGGAAGGAAGGCAAGCCAGCGCCTGGCTCCTCTCGGCTCGTATCCCGGCACTTGGTAAGCGGAGAGGCGTTCGCCTCCCCTGCCGCCCCACTCTGGAGGTCCTTGGCTTCTGCTTGGAGGTGGGGGGATCCGAACGGTGGCAGGGGGACTGTCCGCCGGCAAAGCCTTTTGTTTTTTTTAATTCCGAGGGGCCTAGCAGGGAGATCGGGAGCGCGCGCAACCGCCCGTGCGCCCCCGACATTTCCAGCACCCCCCCGAACCCCCAACCCGGGCTCGGGGGTTGCTAGAAAGCTCCCCCAGGCCAGCTGCGATCTTTTCAAACATGCGCATCGCCTCTCCGCTGACTCCTAAAGCCGGGAAGTTCGCCAGGAGTCAGCGGAGAGGCGGTGCGCCTGTTTGAAAAGATCGCAGCCCGCCTGGGGGAGCTTTCTAGCAACCCCCGAGCCCCCAACCCGGCTGCGATCTTTTAAAACCTCCGGAGGATCCCCATCCCGGGCGGAGCAGCCTGAGAGAGCCGCAACACACCGACACACGCGCGGCTCTCTCTCCATTCTTCTCTTTCCCCGGATCGCTTGCTTCCCCGGCCAGCAAGCCGGCTGCCTGGGAAAGCAAGCGATCCGGGGAAAGAGAAGAATGGAGAGAGAGCCGCGCGTGTGTCGCGGCTCTCTCAGGCTGCTCCGCCCGGGATGGGGATCCTCCGGAGGGGCGCACGGGAAGGGCTTAAGCCGCCGCCTTTTCCCTTCCCCTTCGGAGCCCGAGAGGGGGAAAGAGAAGAATGGAGAGAGAGACGCGACACACCGACACACGTGCGGCTCTCTCTCCATTCTTCTCTTTCCCCCTCTCGGGCTCCGAAGGGGAAGGGAAAAGGCGGCGACTTCTCTTTCCCCCTCTCGGGCTCCGAAGGGGAAGGGAAAAGGCGGCGGCTTCTCTTTTCACCTCTCGGGCTCCGAAGGGGAAGGGAAAAGGCGGCGGCTTAAGCCCTTCCCGTGCGCCCCTCCGGAGGATCCCCATCCCGGGCGGAGCAGCCTGAGAGAGCCGCGACACACGCGTGGCTCTCTCTCCATTCTTCTCTTTCCCGCTAAATCCTGTGGCAGCAAACATGCTTTGGGGGTTTGGCTGGGGGGGAGAGAGTTAGGAAGGTCCTTCTTCTTCTCCCCCCCAGCCAAACCCCCAAAGCATATTTGCTGCCACAGGATCTAGCGGCGAAGGGACGTGAAGGAATGGAAAGCTGAAACAGCCCCGTTTCAGCTTTCCATCCATCCACGTCACTTCGCCGCTAAATCCTGTGGCAGCAAACATGCTTTGGGGGTTTGGCTGGGGGGGAGAAGAAGTAGGACCTTCCTAACTCTCTCCCCCCCAGCCAAACCCCCAAAGCATGTTTGCTGCCACAGGATTTAGCGGCGAAGTGACGTGGATGGATGGAAAGCTGAAACGGGGCTGTTTCAGCTTTCCATTCCTTCACGTCCCTTCGCCGCTAGATCCTGTGGCAGCAAACATGCTTTGGGGGTTTGGCTGGGGGGGAGAAGAAGTAGGACCTTCCTAACTCTCTCCCCCCCAGCCAAACCCCCAAAGCATGTTTGCTGCCACAGGATTTACTGGCGAAGTGACGTGGATGGACGGAAAGCTGAAACGGGGCTGTTTCAGCTTTCCATTCCTTCACGTCCCTTCGCCGCTAGATCCTGTGGCAGCAAACATGCTTTGGGGGTTTGGCTGGGGGTGAGAAGAAGTAGGACCTTCCTAACTCTCTCCCCCACAGCCAAACCCCCAAAGCATGTTTGCTGCCACAGGATTTAGCGGCGAAGTGACGTGGATGGATGGAAAGCTGAAACGGGGCTGTTTCAGCTTTCCATTCCTTCACGTCCCTTCGCCGCTAGATCCTGTGGCAGCAAACATGCTTTGGGGGTTTGGCTGGGGGGGAGAAGAAGTAGGACCTTCCTAACTCTCTCCCCCCCAGCCAAACCCCCAAAGCATGTTTTCTGCCACAGGATTTAGCGGCGAAGTGACGTGGATGGATGGAAAGCTGAAACGGGGCTGTTTCAGCTTTCCATTCCTTCACGTCCCTTCGCCGCTAGATCCTGTGGCAGCAAACATGCTTTGGGGGTTTGGCTGGGGGGGAGAAGAAGTAGGACCTTCCTAACTCTCTCTTCCCCAGCCAAACCCCCAAAGCATGTTTGCTGCCACAGGATTTAGCGGCGAAGTGACGTGGATGGATGGAAAGCTGAAACTGGGCTGTTTCAGCTTTCCATTCCTTCACGTCCCTTCGCCGCTAGATCCTGTGGCAGCAAACATGCTTTGGGGGTTTGGCTGGGGGGGAGAAGAAGTAGGACCTTCCTAACTCTCTCCCCCCCAGCCAAACCCCCAAAGCATGTTTGCTGCCACAGGATTTAGCGGCGAAGTGACGTGGATGGATGGAAAGCTGAAACGGGGCTGTTTCAGCTTTCCATTCCTTCACGTCCCTTCGCCGCTAGATCCTGTGGCAGCAAACATGCTTTGGGGGTTTGGCTGGGGGGGAGAAGAAGTAGGACCTTCCTAACTCTCTCCCCCCCAGCCAAACCCCCAAAGCATGTTTGCTGCCACAGGATTTAGCGGGAAAGAGAAGAATGGAGAGAGAGCCGCGCGTGTGTCGCGGCTCTCTCAGGCTGCTCCGCCCGGGATGGGGATCCTCCAGAGGGGCGCACGGGAAGGGCTTAAGCCGTCGCCTTTTCCCTTCCCCTTTGGAGCCCGAGAGGTGAAAAGAGAAGCCGCCGCCTTTTCCCTTCCCCTTCGGAGCCCGAGAGGGGGAAAGAGAAGCCGCCGCCTTTTCCCTTCCCCTTCGGAGCCCGAGAGGGGGAAAGAGAAGAATGGAGAGAGAGCCGCGCGTGTGTCGGTGTGTCGCGGCTCTCTCTCCATTCTTCTCTTTCCCCCTCTCGGGCTCCGAAGGGGAAGGGAAAAGGCGGCGGCTTAAGCCCTTCCCTGTGCTTCGGAAGCCGCTGACGCGCCCCTCTGACGGTGTTCGGCGGCTTCCGAAGCACAGGGAAGGGCATTGAAAAGGCGCGAAAAGGTCCAGGAGGGGGAGAGAAAGAGAAAGAGAGAGGGGGGGGAGAGAGAGAGGGATAGAAAGAGAGAGAGAGTGAGAGATGCTCAGTGAGCCTTTCTTTGAAGTTGCCTTTCTTTCTTTCTTTCTTTCTCTTTTTCTTTCTCTCTTTTACCTTCCCTTCCTCTTTCTTCTTTTCTTTCTCCTTCCCACCTTCTACCCTCCCTCCCTTCACTCATTCCTCTCTTACTCTCCCCTTTCATAAGTTTCCTTGCTTCCTTCCTCTGTTCCTGTCCCTTCCACCTTTCTTTCTTTCTTTCTTTCTTTCTTTCTTGCTTTCTTGCTTTCTTTCTTGCTCTTTTTCTTTCTCTCTTTTACCTTCCCTTCCTCTATTTCTTCTTTTCTTTCTCCTTCCCACCTTCTTCCCTCCCTCCCTCCCTTCACTCATTCCTCTCTTACTCTCCCCTTTCATAAGTTTCCTTCCTTCCTTCCTCTGTTCCTGTCCCTTCCCCCTTTCTTTCTTTCTTTCTTTCTTTCTTTCTTTCTTTCTTTCTTTCTTTCTTTCTTTCTTGCTCTTTTTCTTTCTCTCTTTTACCTTCCCTTCCTCTATTTCTTCTTTTCTTTCTCCTTCCCACCTTCTTCCCTCCCTCCCTCCCTTCACTCATTCCTCTCTTACTCTCCCCTTTCATAAGTTTCCTTCCTTCCTTCCTCTGTTCCTGTCCCTTCCCTCTTTCCTTCCTTCCTTCCCACCCTCCGTCCATTCATTCACCCATTCCTCTCTTGATCGCTTAAAGCCGGTCCCTGCTGCAAAAAGGGTTGGGGACCTCTGTCCTACAGGATTGGGTGGCAGAGAAGTTGAACATATGTAAATTTAAAAGTTTAAGAAAGTTTACAAGTTAAGTGAAAGAAACTTCATTATTCATTTATATGTACATGTACATTTCTTCATTAAAAACATGTATTTTTGCATAATTTAGACTAACTTTGTGAGTTTTTTGAGGGCTGGAACCAATTAAAATTATTTACATTAATTCCTATGGGGAAAAGTCGTTCGAGATAAGAGCTGCTCGACTTAAGAGCCCAGGTCCGGAACGAATTAAACTCTTATCTCGAGGTACCACTGTAAATGGTAACATTTAATAAAATTCTTGTAAAGAGAGTAACAAGTTACAAGAGTAACTTGTAATTAAAGAAGATTTTGAATGCTTTTGCACCAATATTGACATATAAAGTAGGGGTCTGAGTTTTATACCTATAATAGTGAAATAAAGCCAATTATGATACCAGTAGTTAATAAAATAATCTCACCCATAAGATGCTAAAGCAATTATTGCAGGGGGGGTTTTAAAGCCTCATTATGGACACTCCTTGGTTGAAAGTAGCTCTTACAGCACAGACATATGAAGATGCAAGTATTTATTACATGCTCAAAATAACTGCTGCAAAAACCAGTTGGTTTTAAGATTCTTTTTGTTTTAATGAGGTGGGAAGACTGTTGGCTTGGAAAATATAGTATTATTTGTGTTGTATATCTTGCCACTTCTGCTACATGATTATTTATGTTTAGACTGGAAAGAATTAACTGATATATTTAGAGTGTAAAATTGCATAAAAATGTGCAGGCTAGACATAACACTGGACTCACGCTGGCATGTTATGCGCTGACAACTTTGGTTCTGCTTTTGAATAAACTGAAAGTAATTCCTATACAGATGGTCTGCACAGCTAGGCTTTTGAATGTTTTGGGGGGCAACTCTATAACTTCAACCAAGCAAACCAAAATAATTTACCATGTTGGCTGTGACCAGGATAATTTTTGACATAGGCCACTGTGCCTCCCAATTTTTGGGGTGCAGTTCCTTTATTCCTCCAAAATCTGCTAGCCGTTTTATTTATTTTTAAAAATTCTATACTACTTCTAGTTTTTCTTTAAAAATGCAAAACAGTTTACTATTAACTAAGCAGGTAAAAATCAATGGTAACATTTTAATATGACCCAGGAGGATGTCAGCACAAATACAAAGACTTACCTCTATAGACCAAGGGTGTAAAATTCTATTTCACTGAGGGCCGCACAAGGGTTTTGTTTGACCTCAGGAGCTGGGGTGGACACAGCCAGAGTGGACATGGCCAGCTCGACATCACTCATGTCGGGGGCACCTGTTGGCCTGGGCGGGGCTGGCAGAATCCACTGCCTCCAGCGGAGGAAGACAAGGCCAGGAAGACTGCCAAACCCTTGCTTTCCAGAAGAGCCTCCCTGTCCCTCTCAGGCCATCCAGAGGACCCCGGACAGCAGCGCAGGCTGTCCAGAGCCCTAAGCAGCAGAGGGCAAGTGCCCAGACTGGCCCTCAAGCTCCCAGGGTACTAGGACCCCAAAGTCCCAAGCTCTGTTTTCAGCTACAACAGCTTCCTGCAGCAGTCTGCCCGTGAAAATGGAGCTCGGGAAGGTGGTGCACAGCCTTCTCGAGGATAGTCCCCAAGCTCTTTTCACTGGCAGACAGCTGCAGGAGGCCATAGCGCAGCCCTCCCGTGCTCTGTTTTGGCTGTTAAGGGCACTGCGAGCCAGTCTTTCAATGTTTCAAGGGCAACCCCACAGGGCAGATCTAAGTACCCGGATCTGGCCCCCTGGGCCTTGAGTTTGACACCCCTGCTGTAGACAACGTCTATAATAGTCTCTGAACGGAGAGGAGGACCACTGTCATCAAGATGGAATATAGAGCAATAGATACACTTTTAAAAGACTTGAAGGACCACATTGGGAACATTCATTCATTCGATTTTTATGCCGCCCTTCTCCTTAGACTCAGGGCGGCTTACAATATGTTAACAATAGCACTTTTTAACAGAGCCAGCATATTCCCCCCACAATCCGGGTCCTCATTTTACCCACCTCGGAAGGATGGAAGGCTGAGTCAACCTTGAGCCGGTGCTGAGATTTGAACCGCTGACCTGCAGATCTACAGTCAGCTTTAGTGGCCTGCAGTACAGCACTCTACCTGTTGCACCACCCCGTCTGGAGATCCTCTTGGAGAAAATCTATTTTTATGATCTCTAAGAGTTTATCTTATTATTATTCTTTCTTTCTTATTTTTTATGACAAACATATCTAATACTCCTTCCTTCTCCTTATTTTCCCCACAACCCAGTTTGGTGAGTTGGCCTGAGAATGGCTTGCTTCTTTGTCTAAGGCAGGACTAGAACATGCAGTCGACCTTAACCAGTAGACCAAACTGGCTTTTTATTCCACTTATTATGTTTATTATTATAACATATAATTACTATTACATGATAAAATGTATTAAATATTTAAATTATATCACATTATAAAATTATTATAAATATATTAACAATGTAAAATATATAATCAATGTCATCTGTTCATAAGATGAGAGCACAGCTGTCAATTTCTTTAGCTGATATTGGCTTTCATGCAAACCAAGTTCTTCTGAAAAATTGAGGAGTGTGATGGTGACCCAATGGCACGCATGTCACAGGTGGCACGCACATCCCTCTCTGCGGGCATGCGAGCCGTTGCCCCAGCTCAGTTCCAGCAGGCATGTGCATGCACTTCCCGCTGGCCAGCTGGTTTCCAGGTCTGCTGCGCATGCATGGGAAGTAGGATGCATGTGGGAGATGTGCACGCATGCATGGGGCGGGGTACATGAGCAGGGGTCATGCACATATGCACGGGGCGTGGGGTCACATTTGCATTGCATTATGGGTGTGTGCATGCATACACTTTCAACTCTTGGGGCCGAAATGGTTAGACATCACTGATCTAGGATGTTGTAATGTATTGACATACCGTGTTTCCCCGAAAATAAGACAGTGTCTTATATTAATTTTTGCTCCAAAAGTTGTGCTACGTCTTATTTTCGGGGGGGGGGGGGGCTGTCTTATATTTCTCAAATAAGACAAATTCACAGGCAGAAAAGCTGATACCCCCAAAGAAAGTGTACCGTACGGTACACTGATTACGGTACGGTACCTGTCAGAATAGCACCCACACTCACAAACGACGGCACTTATATGGTACAACAGTATGCTCCTGCTATTGCAGCTTCCGGCCACCAGAGAAACTACAGTCTACGCACTGTAGTGGAGACTGTAATGGTGGTGAGACAGCAGCAGACTGTGTCTGCTGTACTGGACAGTACAAAGCGATGGAAGGGGCCAGCAGGGGACACCACATTATTACGGTACCGCTATGAACAGCTTTGAATGGTACCGTATGTTTTTCCACCGTACCGTATGTAAACTTGACTATGCCTTATTTTTGGGGGGTGCCTTATATTAGCAAATTCTGCAAAAACTCTGAAATGCTTTACTTTCGGGGTACGTCTTATTTTTGGGGAAACAGGGTAGTACACGTGCGGCTCCAAGCAACTGAGAGATGGAAATTTTGTATAATAATAATAATAATAATAATAATAATAATAATAATAATAATAACAACAACAACAACAACAATAACAACAACAATAACAATAATAAAAATAATTACCATTAATTATTAATCAATACTACTAATAGTTGCTTATTATACTCATGTCACATAATCATAAGGAACCAGAATTTTTAAAATGCATCACAGGCTAGCACTTGGTAAAACAGCAATGAAGACTTTTGAAAAAATCTTCAGGCATCATGACGTGTTTACACAAAGATCAGAATTGTGCATACTCATTTTCCTTGGAAGTGAAAATTAGACTTTGAAGAAGCAGGACAACAAATATTATTGCCTTAAACTTTGTTGTTGGAAATGATGAAAAGGTGGATGGATTTCATTACAGCATCAACAGTTACATTATTGGAAGCCCTGAAGGGCGAGATCATCCTGGAGAAGGTACAGGTAGTCCTCAACTTACAACCATTATTGAGCCCAAAATTTCTATTGCTTAAGTGAGATTTTGAAATTAAATGAATTTTGACCCATTTTATGCCTTTTCTTACCACAGTTGTTAAGTTAGCAATACGATTACATGAACATGACTTTTCCATTGACTTTGCTTGTCAGAAGATTGCAAAAGGGATTACATGACCCCAGTTGATCCTGCAACTGTCATAAATGTGAGTCAGTTGCCAAGTGTTTGAATTTTGATCACGTGGCCATGGTCATTAAGTATGAACAACTGTCATAAGTCACTTTTTTCACTACCGTTATCATTTAGAACAGTCACTACATGAAGTCAAGTACTACCTGTGTACATAAGTTACAGGTAGAAACTCACGGCATCATGTTGCCGTCATGTGAGATTTTGCAATTTTCCCCTTCATGAAGCTGGGGTAGGCGTTGTCTGCACATGACACATTTGGCCCAAAGGCCACCAGTTTGACATCTTATAAGTGGTAGCACACAAACTATCAATCAGTTAATGACTGACAGACTTTAACAATGGGCCCTATCCCAAAAATTAAATTTAATGTAGAGCAGGGGTGTCAAACTCACGGTGTCACATTGTCATGTGATGTATCACAACTTTTTCCCCCTTTCACTAAAATTGGGGTGGGGGTGGCCAATGTATGACTCATCCGGCCCATGAACTGCGAGTTTGGCATCCTGATGTAGAGAAAAGCAAGGTTTTACACCTGGCCAAGAAAAACCAAAGGCACAAGTACAGATTAGGTGAAACCTGGCTCAAAAAACAGCAACTGTGAGAGGGACCTTGGAGTCTTAATGGACAATCACTTAAACATGAGTTAAAAATGTGCAGCAGCATCCAAAAAAAATCT
This sequence comes from Erythrolamprus reginae, assembly GCF_031021105.1. NCBI lineage: Eukaryota > Metazoa > Chordata > Lepidosauria > Squamata > Dipsadidae > Erythrolamprus > Erythrolamprus reginae. The sequence continues at coordinate 251,423,946 of NC_091950.1, forward strand.
AATACAATCCTTGGTTGTATAAACAGAGGCACAGAATCAAAATCACATGAAGTATTAGTACCATTTTATAAAGCCTTGGTAAAACTACACCTGGAATACTACATCCAGTTTTGGTCACATGACAAAAAGGGCATTGAGACTTTGGAAAAAGTGCAAAGAAGAGCAATTAAGACTATGAAAGGCCTGGAGCAGTAGTGGTTCTAAATCCCATTGCTACTGGTTTACGTGGGTGCTTGTGCATGCAACACTTCTGTACATGTGCAGAAGCGTCCCAGGCAGGTAGGGAGGTTGGACTCCTATATTTTCATTTTTCTTGCCACCGCTGTTACCAATATGCCAAACCAGGTTGAACCAGTAGCAACACATCGCTGGCCTGGAGACTAAAATGTACAAAGAATGGTTGCAGGATTTGGGTTTGGCAAGTCTAGAAAAAAGAACTAGGTGGAACATAATAGCAACATTCCAGTATTTGAGAGGATGCCACAAAGAAAGGAGGGGGCATCCCCCCCCCCCACAGCACCAGAGGGCAGGACAAGAAACAATGGATGTAAACTAATCAAGGAGGGAATCAACCTGGACCTAACAGTGAAGACAATTCACCAGTGGAATAATTTGTCTTCACAAATTGTAGGTGTTTCATCACCTGAGGTTTGTAACAAAAGGGCGGACAGTCACTTGTCTGAAATGATAGGGTCTACTGCTTGAGCAGGAGGTTGGATTAGCAGACCTCCAAGGTCCCTTCCAGCTCTATTCTGATTCTGAATTACACCTGTATTTTCATTTTTCTTGAAAAGTGCATGGAGGACATGATTGTTACGATGCCACGATTCCAAAATGGGAGTGAGAAATAAATGAACATGCCAGAAGAATAAATGGGTGGGGGGAAGGGAACACTCAGTGTGTTGCAGGTCAGTGTTTCCCAACCTTGGCAACTTGAAGATATCTGGACTTCAACTCCCAGAATTCTCCAGCCAGCATTTGCTGGCTGGAGAATTCTGGGAGTTGAAGTCCAAATATCTTCAAGTTGCCAAGGTTGGGAAACACTGTTGCAGGTGACCTTGACTGTGGGCTGCTGATGACGCGTGGCTCTTCGCAGGTGTTCAAGATAACGTTGCATGTTTTGCTTGCCCATTCGGAGGAAAGGTCCAATTATTTCAGAAGAGTCGATTAAAAAGGCATCTTTTACGTTTACAGCAGCGTTGACTTTTTACATCTTTTTCCTTGCAGCGCCACTCCACTTTCAAACAGTCCGCAATCTGCAATCAGGGCCGGAAGTCTCCTTACTACCTTATGAGGCCTCGCGCTCTTTGCTTGGAACGGGTACGGGCTTTGTTTGGGTGTATGTCCTCCTCCTACCCCGCCCCCGCCGGCGTCCATCCGTCCATCGCACGCAGGCGCAAAAGCGGACGCCATAGCGAGCGCCGCACGCTTCGGGAGGGGGGAAAAATGCGCCGGGACGCACGCGTCCTCACGCACGCGCGCGCTGTCAACTCAAGCCATCCTACCGTAACCTCCCTTATGCCGGCGTCCGCCGACGGGTCGGCGGCGCGCATGCGCACTAGTGAGCCGCCGCCACCGCCGCCGCCGTGTATGTCCGTCCCTCTCTCTCTGCCTTTCACTCGCCATGTTGTGAGCTTCCTTCCCGTTGACAACGACGGTGGCGGCGGCAGAGGGGGAGGTGGTGGAGGTGGAGGAGGAGGGGGAGGGGCGGTGGCAGGAAGGCAAAGGTGGCAGGGAGGGGGCAACTGGATCGTGGTTGGCAAGAGTCTTCCGGGAGGAAGAGGGAGCCCCCTCCTTTCCCTGTCCGTTACAACAGACAGCGCTGCCCGCTCACCCCAGCTCGTGAGTATCCGGCCCTGGCAGAGGAGAGAGGGAGGTGGGGGGAGATGGAACGGAGGGGCAGCGCGGGAGGGAGGAGCAAAAGGATAAACACCCCCCTCACACACACCACCTGCGCGCGCCTTTCCGTTCCCCACACGGCGGATTCACCCACGTCCTTTTGTTTCGTTCCCCGTGGTGTGTGTGTGTGTGGGGGGGGGGGGTAGGAGAGAAAAAGAGCGGCTGCAGGCTGCCCTGGGCCTTGGGCTGGTGGTTCCGCGCACGTCGCAGCCTCGCCTCCAAAACCTTCCTCTTCCCCACCCCTCTCCCGCCGCCCTCCTTTCTTCCCTCCCTCCTTTGTGTTGCGGGGAACGCGTAGGCCTGTTAGGCAGGCCCGGGCTGGCCGAAGCGAGGAAGAAGAAGCCTTGTGTAAAAAGAGGGAGGGGGCTTAGCCGCAGCAGCAGCTGAGGGAAGAAAAGAAAGACGTCCCCGTGTGGGTGTGGTGGTTGGAACGAGCCCAGTATGGTGGTGATAGGAACGTTCGACCGGGTGGGTTTTGTTTCCGTTTTCTCTCTTCTCTTCTCTCATTGTTATTATGGCTGCGTTTCGGGCGAGGAGGAGTCGGAGAGAAGAAGGGGTGGGTGGGTGCCACGGGCCGCGGCTTGCGTGTAAACGGTGTTAGTGTGTGTATGTGGGGTGGGAGGTGGAGGGAAGGAATGGTGGAAGTGGCTGCCGGGTCTTTTTTTTTTTTTTTTTTTGAGGGGGGAGGGCTTTCCTTTGGGGAAGGAACGAGGTTGTTTTCGTTGCGGGGAGGAGGTATGGGGATGCGCTTCGGCGGGTTTCTTTTTCGCTCCCCACCAAATCCTGAAGAGGATGTGAGGGGTAAAACGGAGGAGGGGAGAGGCAGCGCTTGACCAAGCGGACGTCGTTTGCAGAAAGGAGTTGCTTTGACGGCCTATTCTTCTTGTGTGTGCGTGGGGAGAGATTCGAGCCACTGGGAGGGGGAGAGGAACGAGGTGTCTCTGAAGATTTGCCCTCGATCGGCCGCGAATAAAAGTACTTTACTGTCTTTGTTTAGGAGATGGGATTTGTCTCGAGCTTTTGTTTTGTTTTTGTTGTTTCCCCTGCAAGCGTTAAACGTTAGGTTGCTAAAATGTCAAGAACCTTGGTAGCGTGGGGTCTTTTTTTTAACCAGCGAATCGGAATGGTAACTGATCACTTGCTTTTTTATTTATTTATTTTGTCAAGCACGTATTGGTGGTATAAAAGGACATAACAATGTTTATATACATGATACTAGTAACATTAGGACAGGGGACGGTAGGCACGCTGGTGCACTTACGCACGCTTTCATTGTATAATAAAATAGTCTGTTATAATCTGAGAAAGGGTGAATTGAATGCGAGGAAAGGAAACAGTGCTGGAGGTGGCGACAATCATTAGAATTTCCTTGAAAATATGCGAAAGTGTTTTTAGAGGTCTGTTGTAATCCTAGTTTGCAAATAGATAATGTGGTTTGTCTGCCACTTTGAAATACAAACTGTACCTTTGGACCTGCTTTATATAGGACAAATGATTCTTGGGAAGAAAATACAGACGTCCACTGTATATTTAAATGTAAGATGACTTCCAGACTTAGGTTCGCAGAACGTATTAGGCTAAGATATTGGCTGGTGATGGTAGTTCATCAGTATGTTGTGCTATATTAATTTTAGTGTTTGGTGTAATTGAATGCACCATTCTTATAGAATTCTTACGGAAGCTGATCTTAAATGAAATGTGTAAGAACAATTTGTTTTGGTGCCTGTGAGGAGAATCTCTGGAAAGTGCAACCAGATATTATGAATGATAAAACAAAGGTCAACAAACAGGAAATAGTGTGGGGAAATTGTGTATTATGGTTTTTGGGTGTAACAAGATACTCAGTTTAAAAAAAGTCCTTGAACTATGCCTTGGTTAAAAAAAGATATTCTAATACATTTGTGAAGCATAAATTCATGATTTAAGCAAGGCAGATAAGCATGTGTTTCATTGTGCAATTTTAAATTCAAGAAACTGAGTGATGTGTGAATAAAGGAACTAGCATTTGTTTAAAAGTTTGGCTAAACATAGTTCTAAATATCATTTTTCTTTTTTGTCTTTAGAATAGTGAATATTTTTGTATACAGTATATGGTACAGGTGACAATAAATTTGGTTTTAATTAATGTTGCAATCAGAAAAAAAATTATTTCAGAATTATTGATGTCCCTTTCACTATATATTCAGATTGTTTAAAAATGATTAGTTTAAATAATATATGTTATTTTACGGTTCATTGAACAATCTAGATTATTGTTGCAGCCAGTAGGACAGGATACATAAACATGTATTTGTTTACAAACAAATATAGTGTTTGTGTCTGTCAAAACTATAGGGTTGTCTCTGTCAAAAACATAGCTTAAGAGATCCACTGAAATTGAATATTCATTAATAAAAACCAAAAATATTTTGTGAATTGTATCTAGAAATAACATATTCTGAGAGTCATCAGTCTGCTCTACTTTCTTCATAGAGTTCTGTGTAGAGCAGCATTTGAAAAGATATGTCCAGTTAATGCCTCCTCCCAAATATTCTGTTCTGGCTTTTATTATTTTTACTTTAGTATCAAATTTATGGACTCACTCAAAATAACTTATTGGGGGATAGGAGGAAGGGAGATTTACCCTACATTCACAATAATTTTACACTCTAGCCTGTGTTGACAAACTGTTTTCAAGAAACACTCAACGTAACACATGGGAATAAAAAAAATGGCAGAGCTTCAATAGCTGTGATATTTTCTGTATACAAAGTCTAAGGGGATAATGTTTAAAACCCCCAATACAAGTTATAATGCCCTTATTACCTCACATTAATCACATTTTTGCAGTAATTATTTCTCTATATTATTCAACGCCTAGAAAAGAGATAGTTTTCTAAGTGGCAGTGGGGTTCTTTTCCCCTCATAGTGATATAACAATGCCTGTGACTCAGCCAAGATGGAACCTACCAGAAAGTCCAGAAAAACATTGGACATGAGATTATCTCTTCTTGTACCATACATACCATACAACTCTATGAATGGTGTACATGTGCTTGATTGTGACTGCCTTTTTAAATAACTTTTTTATGGGGTTTAAGTTTTAGATAATGTTTGACTTCTTAGCTTTGTATCTATTTATATTGTATTTTTATTATTGTTGCAAGCCGCCTTGAGTCCTTCAGGATTGGGCGGCATAGAATTTGAATGAATGAATGAATGAATGAATAAATAAATAAATAAATAAATACACTTAATAGCTTTGGTTTTTTAAAGTAATGGTGCACAGATAAAAAGAAAAAGGCACATACAGTGGTACCTCGAGATACGAGTTTAATTCGTTCCGGACCTGGGCTCTTAAGTCGAGCAGCTCTTATCTCGAACGACTTTTCCCCATAGGAATTAATGTAAATAATTTTAATTGGTTCCAGCCCTCAAAAAACTCACAAAGTTAGTCTAAATTATGCAGAAAGACATGTTTTTAATGAAGAAATGTACATGTACATATAAATGAATAATGAAGTTTCTTTCACTTAACTTGTAAACTTTCTTAAACTTTTAAATTTACATATGTTCAACTTCTCTGCCACCCAATCCTGTAGGACAGAGGTCCCCAACCCTTTTTGCACCAGGGACCGGCTTTAAGCGATCAAGAGAGGACTGGGTGAATGAATGGACGGAGGGTGGGAAGGAAGGAAGGAAAGAGGGAAGGGACAGGAACAGAGGAAGGAAGCAAGGAAACTTATGAAAGGGGAGAGTAAGAGAGGAATGAGTGAAGGGAGGGAGGGAGGGAAGAAGGTGGGAAGGAGAAAGAAAAGAAGAAATAGAGGAAGGGAAGGTAAAAGAGAGAAAGAAAAAGAGCAAGAAAGAAAGCAAGAAAGAAAGAAAGAAAGAAAGGAAGGGGGAAGGGACAGGAACAGAGGAAGGAAGCAAGGAAACTTATGAAAGGGGAGAGTAAGAGAGGAATGAGTGAAGGGAGGGAGGGAGGGAAGAAGGTGGGAAGAAGAAAGAAAAGAAGAAATAGAGGAAGGGAAGGTAAAAGAGAGAAAGAAAAAGAGCAAGAAAGAAAGCTGCAAGCACTCCCCCGAGCCCCCCAGGCCGGCTGCAACCTTTTAAAACATGCGCGCCGCTTCGCAGCTGTCTCCTGAAGCCGAACGCGGAAGTTAGCGTTTGGCTTCAGGAGACAGCTCCTTGGCGCTTGTATCTCGAATTTGGGCTTGTAAGTAGAACAAAAATATCTCTCCCCTCCCAGCTCTTATCTCGAGTTGCTCTTAAGTAGAGCAGCTCTTATGTCGGGGTTCCACTGTATAGCTCTTTTGGGGTTCGATTTCCGACATTGAAAATGCATGTTCCTGCTCAGTTCAGAAGAGGGGAAAAAAAGAAGTATAGGGGACTTGAACAGGCAAAAAACACTACATATGAACACACAATTTTAGTATCTTGCTTGTTTGATTAGGATCATTGATGTCAAAGGCAAAAGATAACTGAATTGATGGATTAAAACCCATGCTGTAAATATCAGGAGACAGTTTCATGTGGTTGAACATGAAAGACATATAAATGCCAGGCATATGTTGCTCAGTCTAATGATCTAATGAGTGTTACAGTCATGTGAATTGTAGAAGAAGCCATTCTGGAAATCTCTTAATCACAGAGGGGGTCTTTCAATTCTGTATGGAACTAAGTGTGCTGTAGATCATGTTACTGTGAAGAGCGGTCTATGAAGAGCAAAATATAAGCTGGGGAAACAACAGTGTTCAGCAGTTGCATGGTTCCTAGATGAATAGTGGATTATTTTTTGGTCAAGAAATTAGTGGTAAATGAAGTGAATGAACTCACCAGTATTCATCGACAGCATTTAAATCCTGTAAAGGATGTCCCTGATTTACTACCATTTGTTTGGTTGCCATTTGAAGTTACAATAGTACTGAAAAAAGTGACTTATGATCAGGGATGGGCTACTGCCAGGACCAGGGAGGGGGGATGCAGTGGGGCAGCAAAAATGGAGCTCCATCCCAGAGCACCCAATTTACATTGAAAGTTATTGAAAGAAAATGCAGAGCGTCCTGCATAAGCCACGGCCACAGTGTGGTAGTAAAATTTTGGTAGCCCTTCACTGCCTATGACTATCACACCCAGGCGGGCGAGAGGGGGGAACCTCCTGCTCCTTTGACCAAAAGGCAGCTGCTGCTGCTGCTACTACTACTTGCTTCCTCTTCCTTCCCATGGTGAAGGGCTCCCCTCTCCTCTCCTCTCTCTCACTTTGTAGCCGGTGCCTTTCCTTCACTGTGGTGACTCCTCGGTTTGGCTGAAGCCGAGTTGATCCGGCCAGGACGAAGCGCCCCCTTTTGCATTTCCGTGCCCAGACGCTCTGGGAGGCAACCTCACACCGTGTGTATGGGAGGCAGCGGAAGGCAGTCACCACAGTGAAGTGGTTTATTCCCTCTCCAAGCGCCCAAAGAAAGGAAAACACTCCGTTCGCTCTGGTCTGCCCAGAGCAAAGGGGGCGTTTCTTTTCTCAGGGCACTGGCAGAGGTTTATTCCCTCTCCAAGCACCCAGAGAAAGGAAAATGCTTTGCTCTGGATTGCCAAATCCTCCTTAAGCGCCACCAAAAGGCTCCTCTGGCAGCCAACAAAAGCCTGAGATGGCTTGGATTAAAAGGGGAATGGCAGGAAACTGGCGAGGCCTTCATGCCGCTCTCAAATTTCCTGGGAAATTTTTCTGGGCTTGAGTTCTTAACTAGAAAATGGTTCTTGAGAAGAGGCAAAAAAATATTGAACACCCGGTTCTTATCTAGAAAAGTTCTTAAGTAGAGGCGTTCTTAGGTAGAGGTACCACTGTATTCATTTCAGTTGCAGTGTCCCAGTGTCATTTGATCACCTCCTGTGACCTTCTAACAAGCAGAGTCAATGAGGAAGCTTGATTCACTTAAGAACCATGTTACTAACAACTGTGATGAATCACTTAACTATAGCTAGAAGAGTCATAAAATGGGGCAAAATTCACTTAACAATGGTCTTGTTTAGCAACATAAGTTCTGGACTCAATTGTGATCATAAGTCAAGAACTATCTGTAGCTTTCCTATTTGCAGAGCCAATAGTGGTGTGCAGTGTGTAAATTATAGATTGGTCTGTTTCTTACAGACCTGGTTTTGGTGCTGCAAGGCAAATAAGGCCAATGAATATTGAGCTTGCAGCTATAATTATTAGAGCAGAAGACATTTTTCACCAGAAAGTGCACCTATGTTGAAAGGCATCTTTTGTAGTTGAAGGGTAATTATTTTTTATGAGGATATTTGGAGAAAAGGTGATATTCATAGAGGGATGAAAGGCTTGAGAACAGGGGATAATTACAGTTAATCCTCAATTTAGGACCACAATTCAGCCCAAAATGTATGTTAAGTGAGATACTGTATTTATTAAATGAGTTTTGCCCCATTTTACTATCTTTCTTGCTTCAGTTGTTAAGTGAATCACAGCAGTTGATAAGTTAATAATTCAGTTGTTAAGTGAATCTGGCTTACCCGTTGACCTTGTCAGAAGGTCACAAATGGTGATCACATGACCTTGGGACACAACAACAATCATAAATATTACTAAGCATCTGAGGTGAGCCGAGGTGGCGCAGCAGGTAGAATGCAGTACAGCAGACCACTAAAGCTGACTGCTGGATCTGCAGGTCAGCGGTTCAAACCTCATCACCGGCTCAAGGTTGACTCAGTCTTCCATCCTTCCGAGGTGGGTAAATGAGGACCCGGTTGTGGGGGCAACATGCTGGCTCTGTTAAGAAGTGCTATTGCTAACATGTTGTAAGCCGCCCTGAGTCTAAGGAGAAGGGCAGAATAAAAAACCCAAATAAATAAATACATACATACATACATACATACATACATACATACATACATACATACATACATACAACAAGCTCAAACTCAACCCAGACAAGACGGAGTGGCTGTGGATCTTACCTCCCAAGGACAACTCCATCTGTCCGTCCATTACCCTGGGGGGAGAATCACTGGCCCCCTCAGAGAAGGTTCGCAACTTGGGCGTCCTCCTCGATCCACAGCTCACATTAGAGAAACATCTTTCAGCTGTGGCGAGGGGGACGTTTGCCCAGGTTCGCCTGGTGCACCAGTTGCGACCCTACTTGGACCGGGAGTCACTGCTCACGGTCACTCATGCCCTCATCACCTCGAGGCTTGACTACTGTAACGCTCTCTACATGGGGCTACCTTTGAAAAATGTTCGGAAACTTCAGATCGTGCAGAATGCAGCTGCGAGAGCAATCATGGGCTTTCCCAAATATGCCCATGTTACACCAACACTCCGCAATCTGCATTGGTTGCCGATCAGTTTCCGGTCACAATTCAAAGTGTTGGTTATGACCTATAAAGCCCTTCATGGCACCGGACCAGATTACCTCAGGGACCGCCTTCTGCTGCACGAATCCCAGCGACCAGTTAGGTCCCACAGAGTGGATCTTCTCCGGGTCCCGTCAACTAAGCAATGTCGCCTGGTGGGACCCAGGGGAAGAGCCTTCTCTGTGGCGGCCCCGGCCCTCTGGAACCAACTCCCCCCAGAGATTAGAACTGCCCCCACCCTCCTTGCCTTTCGTAAACAACTTAAAACCCACCTCTGCCGCCAGGCATGGGGGAATTGAGATCCTCTTTCCCCCTAGGCCTTTACAATTCTATGCATGGTATGTATGTATGTATGTTTGGTTTTTATATTAATTGATTTTTAATCATCAATACCAAATTACTATTGTACACTGTTTTATTGTCGCTGTTAGCCGCCCCGAGTCTCTGGAGAGGGGCGGCATACAAATCCAATAAATAAATAAATAAATACATACATACATACATACATACATACATACATACATACATACATACAAACAAAGGTCGTAAGTGAAAAATGGCACCTTTTTCAGTGTCATTGTAACTTTGAATGGTCACTGAATGAACTGCTGTAAGTCGAGGACTACTTGTATTCAAATTATTTCAAAAAGTACATTCCAATTAAATAATACGAAGAAAAATTATTTTGAAGAATTGATTTGCACAGAGAAGATGAAGAACTTCATACCAGTTCTCAGGCTTGAAGGTGATATTGTTATGGATTGGGATGTTTGGGATCTGAACAGCTTGAAGGAAGCATGAATTCTGGCTTAGATCAGAGTATTCTAAGGAAAATAAACCTCTTCCTGGTTACCAGAAGAAGGAGCCAACAGGAAAGATTTAACTTTACCTTTTCTACTGGGAAGCCAGTGCTTAATGTTCTTTTCCATTTGGTGACAGCTAATTGTTTCTCAATCTTAGTTCTAACTTTTGCAGACCAAGAAAGGCTCTTTGGTACAATTTTCAGGCCTAGGGGTTTTTAAAAAATGATGAGGAAGGAAAATCCTTTCTAGAAGCACAGTGCAAGAAGTGGCAGGCAGACAGCTCCAGCATCAGTACCTTCTGCTTCTTTGTCTCTAGTCATGGAGAGCCAGTTGATGGAAAGTAGCTGTGCTATATGCAATCTGGCCAAGAGAGTGTATTGGAGTTCTCTGATCCCCAATTCAGTAAGGAGCCGTGAAGTTCCTCCTGTCTCATCCCAGTTTTTGTGTGTTTAGTCTTCTATCATCTCTATATACTGCCTGCAAGAGTCAAACATATTGACAGGCACTAGCTGCAGAAGATCTACTTTCCCTCACATCATAACCAATAGAGACTCATGTCTCAATACACCTGGGACTGATTGCAAAGAGGCACAGGCAGTTTAAGTAATTGAGTAATGGAGTTGGCTTTAGTTGTGCCCTTTGATGGACCTCCCCTCTTCAACAGGAACTGGCAGATAAAGATGTAAATCCAGTTTCCAGGTAATCTCCCATCCAGGGCTAGCTAATGGCTGGTGGTAGAGATTCCAGTTGTCTGCATCAGAAAGATTTCTGCAACTTCTAAATTAGGACATGTACCTGTCACTCACCCACTTTAAGTGAAGATGAGAGTACTGAATTAGAGATGCTGCTTGCAGAGGATGTGGGCTTGGCTATAGCTGAGGCTAGTTACGTCTAACAGACCTAGAATTATGGTAAAGAGCAGTTTCCAGTGGAGTCAATGGCAGACTCTAGGGTGGATACAAACTGCAGTCTCCCAAATATCAAGCAAAGCAGTAGTGTTCTCAGTGTTGAATCATTCATTGGACTGGTCCAAAGCAGTTCAGAGCTCATTTATGTTTGAGGAGACATCAACCATCACTTTTCTTATCTAAAGATTTTAGGGTGGTCTTAATATGACCGAATATTCACAGGAGTCCCTCTAGGAAAGGGGAATTAAGAGAGATAACAATGGAACCAACAGACGAAGCTCTTGTCTAAACTCAACTTTGAATTCCTTAAATAGAAAAGAAAGTTCCTACCAGATATAGTGCGTGAATGTGAGATCTAGGAAATCAAATGGGCCAAAGACTGCTCCTCAGAAAAGAATAGCTTTGTGATGGGGAACATGGAAACAGACTTCAGCACAAAAGTTCCAGAGGCTGTTCAAGTCAGATGCCTATAATGTGAAAGTCAAAAAGTTGGCAGAGTGTTACTGCTTACATTACTAAAAAGATCAGAGAGGTGCCAGGCACATCCATGCCAGACTGGGATTGCCTCTTCCTGATTTCCCCCCTGAAATAATTAGTAAGGAATGGGTGGAACCGTTGAAGAACAGAACTGTGTCTTCCTTGTTTGACTACTTTTATTTCCTGGCTGGGGAACATATGGACTAGATAAAAACCTGGAACAGAATTGGGGTGCGTACATGGGGCAGGAGAAAGTCCGTCTGCATAAGGATTTCATCTTTAGTTTAAATACAAAATTTAATGAAATTGCATGTGTTGTCTGAAAATGAGTATGTATCCTTGAAATGTTATTTGTTAGAAATGTTGATTCAGATTTCAGTTATACTATATTTATTTATATAGAAGTTTCTCATGCTGGCTGAGGAATTCTGGGAGTGGAAGTCCACAGGTCATAAAGTTGCCAAGCTTGGAGACCCCTGACCCATACTACAATTCTGTGCAATCTCATATTGCGTAACGTTTCATATAAAATCAATCAGTATTTTGTTTTGATTTATTTTTCCCATCTCTTTTTTAGGTTTGCTCTGTGGATGAAATGAATCATGAGTTTCAAGCTCTTGCATTAGAATCTCGGGGAATGGGAGAGGTAAATATTTAAAAATTTACAGAATATTTATAATTATTTGTTAATTGCACTTTCTAAGGCCTGGAAGTGTTACTCTATTTAGAATATATAATCTTTCTTCCAAAATGTAATTATTTTAATAATATATGCACAAATGAGATCAATTTTAATATAATTCTCATTTTTTAAAAATGAGTTTTTTCTTTTTAATAAAAGTTTAATTATTGCAGGGTATTTCCTCAAGAGTGTTTTTAAATATAGAAGAAGTAATGTTTGTTCTTTAACTGAAACTGCAAGAAAGAGAGGCTTCCTGGAGTGTGCAAATCATAGATGAATTTATTATAATAGAGACTAATATTTGTTAACATTCAATTTTTTTTATTCTGCACGGGTTGCAGGTTTTTTAATACATTGTGGTGCATTAACAATACCAATTGTTCCCGGCATTTACAAATTCCATATTCACCTAAAAGAAACATTGCCTTGACATTACATTCTTCCAATCTTTTCTGTGCTGCCACTTAGAATTGTCATCTCTCCCTGAAATCAATCTTGAGTATGAATTCTTTAGTGGATGCATATGTTTGGTTTATGCATAAATGGTTTTGTACATGCCAAAAAGAACAGAACAATATGTTACTAATTGAATTAATAAACACTGAATATTGATTAAAAGTACTTTAATTTAATTCATTTAATTTACATAAAATAACCCATCTATAGGAGAGTGTATCTTGTATATTTGGATGTACTCACACCATATGCACATATATGTGCAAACACAACATGCATACATATATTCAAGCCATTCTGTAATATATAATGCTCGCTGACACAAACATACAAGTAGATACAGTCATAAAGAATAACTTTAAGTTATACAGCCTGACTGCAATAAATCCCATTGTGTTCAGAGGTCATCTAGACCTAGTATTATCAGATGGGATGCTGGCCTTGCTCCCCTCTCATTTCTGTCTCACACTGAGACCAAGAAACTTCAATGAAGAGTCTCTTCATTTACAGAGTGCCTATTCAGTAAAGATCCTGATCTTCTTGTTTCCTGATTTACATGAAGAGTCTCTATTGAATAGAAGCATTTCAATGCTGAAAAAACTGTGCATTGTTTACACATTCAGGAGAACAAGTAAAGAATAGGGTTAGTATGTTTATCTCACTTGTTCTTGCTCTCCTCAGTTTCAGCCATGAGATTCATTATTTGCATTCCCCTTTCATGAGCTTGTTTTAAGCAGCTGCTAAAAATGTGTTCTCTGCGGCAAGAGAAAGATAAGGCTAGCATATTCATCCCAGTTCCCTACCTGCCATTTCTCTCTTTCCAGCTTTTGTTTCAGTCTCTTTCATCACTTGCTTCTCCTACCAGTTAGCTTTCTATCAGCATCTGTGATTATTACCAGTAATGAGATAATAAATAGCAATAGCAGGATGAATCCCTGCCCCTTCCATCTAAAAAACATTTTTTTCAATGTAAGAAGAATAACTTGGAAAATGTTTTGTCTTTCCGAGATAATTTGGAAAGCCCTTGTGTAAAATAAATGTTAAATAAAATATTCAAATTGTTGTAAATAAACAAATGAAAAATGAAATGATGCTTATTTATTTATTTTGCTCCCCCCACTGTGTGTAATTATGTTCACTTTATATATAGATTAGGCTGCAAGTTCCAAATTACATCCTTGTTTTTAGTACAATGGATTTCTTTCATAAAATTAGTTGTCTGGGTATCATGTACTTACTTTGCAAAAGGTATTCAAAAAAATTGGAACTTGCAGCCTAATCTATATATAAAGTGAACATAATTGCACACAGTGGGAGAGGGGGTTGGGGCTTTTCTGAGCAAAATAAATAAATAAGAATTAACTTTTTCATTTCTTTTTTCATTTGTTTATGATCAGGAATGTTCACATTACTATACCAATGCAAAAGGTATTTAAAAAACTTCCAGTAGCTAAAATCAACCTTTTTTTAGTCTGGGTCTAAAAGGACCCGGAACAGTACAAGTGTATAGTCATTGCGCCCAGCAAAAACTAAACAACCAAAAAAAAGAAACACCCCCCTTAGAAAGAAGCCCTCAAATGAGACAAAGTCATGTAATTTCAAGTTTTAGATATGCAGGGGAAATTTTTTACAGGGTCTCAAACTTTGTTTCTAGTACAATATTGGTTTATTAAATGCATTATTGTTTAATAAATACTTTTATATCAAAAGGGATAAGTGCAGAAACTCCAGATTGCTTTCTGTAAACATAATTTATGAATATACATCTGGGCATCAGTTTGTTAATAAATGATCATTAAATTTGAAATATTTATTTTGTAATAGCTGCTACCTGCCAAAAAATTTTGGGAACCAGATGATCCAGCAAAGGATGGACAAAAAGGGATATTTCTTGGTGATGAGTGGAGAGAAACTGCTTGGGCAACACCTCGTAAGTGATAATTATTTAAGCCATTATAAAAGTGTACAATTTAATGTGGGAAAAAGCTGTTCTTAGGTTCAGTGATGGAAAAATCTGCATTGATTTAAGCTGTATTAATTTGCATATTGATTTTAATATCTCTTTTTTTTAAATTTAAAATAGACCACTCCATGTCACAACCTATTATGGTTCAAAGAAAGCCTGGACATGTTTTTCATGGAACAAGTGAAGTAAACGCTGTCTTATCTCCTCGATCAGAGAGTGGTGGCCTTGGTGTGAGCATGGTCGAATATGTGCTAAGTTCTTCTCCAGCTGATAAATTGGACTCCCGGTTTAGGAAAGGAGCTTTTGTAAGTAATTTGTTTGTATCAATAAAAGTTATGGTAGGCTAGTCTACAGAGAGGGGCGGCATACAAATCTAATAAATAATAATAATAATCATCATAATAATATTACATCTGTTAATTTCCTTCATGTTGCCATGTAATTTAGTAGCAAGTATATTATTTAAGCTTTTGTTGTGGTCTCCAGAAAGCTAAACGAGATCTATATTCAGTTGTTTCATGCTAATATTGGGAAAATGGCTTCAAAATCATATCTGTAGCATGGAGGACATATAGATCTGCCATATGCCCCCCAGAGATTTTTCAATGGCTTTCTGTTCATAATAAATCCTTTTAAATGGCTGTACAGTGATACCTCGTCTTATGAACCCCTTGTCATATGAACTTTTCGAGATACGAACCCGGGTTTAAGATTTCTTTGCCTCGTCTTAAAAACCCTTTCCGTCTTACGAACCTGAACCTGGGTCCGTGGGCTCTCTTACTGCGCCTGTGCTCTCTGACTGCCGAAGGGATTTCCTTGCCTTTTGACTGTCACCGCCAGGATTTCCCATTTGCTTGCATGGGAATTCCCTGCCGGAATTCCCCTCCCCCTTTTGCTTGCACCTGAGGCGGGGAATGCTGGAGCTGCCCCATTTCCCTGCCACTTTTCCCTCTAGCCCTCTGCTTCCTCTGCTCCCTGCAGCCGCCCCATCCTGCTGCCAAAATTCCCCCTAGCTTGCCGCTTTCTTTGCCCCATGTCGCTGCTAAAATCACCCCTCCAAAAACTTCCTATCTTGCTCTAAATTCCCCAAAAAATCGCCACTTCAAAAGCTTCCTATCTTGCACTAAATTCCCCCCAAAATTGCCACTTCAAAAGGAAGGGGCTGACGCCCAGATCCGATGGGGGAGGCCCCAAGCAGGGGAGACATGAGCCTGGGGAACGCCCTGAGATGAAGGCGCCTGGGACTGTGTATATTCCAGGGATAGGATGGGCCCAGTGCCAGTGGGGCTCTTACCTCCCCCCTGCTCAGGAATTCCAGCAGCCAAGCCTTTTGAGTGAAACTGTGAGAACGACTGCTGTTTCTTTTCCTGCCCACCCTCCTCTCCTGTTCTTCCCCCTGCCAGCGGAATGAGACAGGAGCCCCCTTCTCAGCGGGGAGAGAGATTTGGGGTGGCATTAGCTTAGGACCTCCATTCCTCGCTTCTCCTCGCTGTCAGTCTCCATTCCGTTAGCCTTCACTTTGTCCGCCTGCCGCTTTTTCTTTAAGCCTTAAAGTTTGGATTTTCCTAATGGGTTTGCACAGATTATTTGCTTTTACATTGATTCCTATGGGAAACAATGTTTCGTCTTACGAACTTTTCACCTTACAAACCTCATCCCGGAACCAATTAAGTTTGTAAGACAAGGTATCACTGTATTTATTCCAAAGGCACTTTCCATTATGCGAAAGAGCAAGATGTCTTGCAAAAGGACACACTGAGCATAAAATGGCATTTTGTTTTTATGTTGTTCAGTAGCTTCCAATTTGTCATGATTTGATGAAGATAATTTTACCTGGTTTGTTTATTTGTAATTGCTTCTTTGAGTTTATACAATTTTAATTTCACATGTTTTACAATATTCACTCTAGACAATGTTACAAGGAAGAAGGGAGAACCAAAAACTACCTCTCTTCACTCTCTTATTTGCAGGGTTTAGATTTTGCTGGATCATCACAATCTCTTACAGTCGGAAAGACCACCCTCACTTTGTAGGAAATTTATCTTCAGCTAATGTTGATGTTTCAGTTTTCTCCTGAAAGCTAGCCTTATTTTATATATGTACAACACATTTTATTTAAGAATGATACCTGACAATCAAGGTAGCTTACAATATTAGTTAGATTTGATATTGATACCTTGTGGGTACTACATTAATTTTCTGCTAGATTCAGACCAAACATGTTTTTTTTTACTTAGGGCACCAGAGAAGCTGAAACAGATGGACCTGAGAAAGCAGACCAGAAAGGCAAGGTTTCTCCATTTGAGGAGGACAAGAACAGAGATCTTAAACAAGTTGATGATGACGATGTTACCAAAATAAATGGCAGAGGCTTGCCAAATGGAATGGATGCTGATAGCAAAGATTTTAAGTAAGGCTTAGCTTTTTTGGGGGGTGGGGAGAAAGATATATTTGTTTTCAATAAATAAAAGTTATGGATGTATGGGTTCAGGTTCAAAGTTTAATTTAGGCTTTGTGATGTTTTGCGTAATGGTTGCCATCTTAATATATGTTACGTTTTCTGTTTCAATTATGGAATTTGTGCAGGCTGTAATATAGATGGATGTCCTGTTGCTGTCATTAAATTTAATTAATGGAAATTGGAGTTCAGGAGCAATTTTTGGGAGGCCATACGTTGTCTGTTCTGCTAAAAAGAAAAAAAGTATACCCCTCCAAGAGGTTTCCACTCTTTTAAATTGTAGATCAGTCTTCAAAACCCATCTCCAAGTAGAGGGCCTATTCTCAATCTTTAAGACTACATTAAAGGATATGATGATTTGTAATTTTTCTTTTCAAAATATTTTTCCCCTGGCTACATTCATAAATGAGCCTTTGTTTTGTGCATTGATCAAGACTTGTTCAGATCTGCCTATATGCATGTATCCAAATAGGATATTGAACTCCCTGCTCGTGTTTCCTTTATGTCATACAGAATCTTTGCTTAGCAATAGCAGTTGAGACTAGAATTTTTATTGCTAAACGATGTGGTCATAAAGTGCAATATCAGGTGACCTCATCGCTTAGCAGTAGCAATCTTACTACATGTCATTAGGTGAGGACTTCCTTACAACTTTCTTCTGGCTTCAAGTGTCTGGGATGCTGCAGCTGCTGTAAGGGTGAGGCTGTTGCCAAGTGCCCATATTGCGATCAAGTGATCAGAAAGGTCAGATGATCATAACTTTGAATCAGTTATGTGTACCCCCTTGATGTTATAATTTGGAATGGTTACTGAATAAGTGCCATTTAACCAAGGACTACCTTTACAACAAATGCCCCGGTTAGCTTAGTTGTATATCATCATGGACAACAGTCTACTGAAGAGTGTCCACTTTGTTAAATTCTGACAGAGATATTAGCAGCTTGTTATGAAAGGAGGCCAACTAACGACTATCAGAAATCGCAAAGAATGTGTATATATTATATTTCATTGGTGCATGGGTGTGTAAATAGGGACGGTTAACAAATGTTTTCCTGGGAAGAGAAAAATGACACACCCACCCAATTGTGAAATCCCAATTTTTTTACTATTGGTTCTGTGGGCATGACTTACATTCAGAACTACTGACGTAATATACGTTGTAGTGGGAAATGTGTCTAAATCACACGTGATAAGGTTGATAGAGGAGCTTTAAATTTAATCAGTACAGTATATGTACATTCCTAAAGTAAGAGTTAGTGTCAGTACGTAGATGACACCCAGTTGTACATCTCCCCCCGTGTCAACTCAGTGAAGCACTGGAAGTGATATGCTGGTGTCTGGAGGCTGTTAGGGTTTGGATGGGTGTTAATAGGCTCAAGCTCAATCCCAATAAGAGGCAGTGGCTATGGGTTTTGCCTCCCAAAGGCAATCTCGTCTATCCATCCATTACTCTAAGGGGGGAGTTCTTGCCCCCCTTAGAGAGGGTCTGCAACTTCGGCATCCTGTTCGATCCACAGCTGAGCTTAGAACACCATCTCTCATCTGTGACGAGGGGGACGTTTGGACAGGTTCGCCTAGTGCACCAGTTGCAGCCCTATTGGGACAGGGAGTATCTCCTCACAATCACTCATGCCATCATCATCTTGAGATCGATTACTGCAATGCTCTCTATATGGGGCTACCTTTGAAGAATGCAGCCGCGCGAGTTCTCATGGGCTCCCATGATATGCCCATGTGTCTTCATCACTCCGCGAGGTGTACTGATTGCAGATTGGTCTCTGAACACAATTCAAAATGTTGGTTATAACCTATAAAGCCCTATATGGCTTAGGACCAGATTACTTATGAGACTGCCTTCTGCCTCATGTATTCCAGCGGCCGGTAGGTCCCACAGAGTTGGGTTTCTACAGGTCCCATCAGCTAGGCAATGCTACCTGGCGGGGCCTAGGAAAAGAACCTTCTCTGTGGCGGCCCTGGCCCTCTGGAATCAACTCCCTCCAGGGATTCGTACCACCCGCACCCTCCTGGTCCTCCACAAGGCTTTAAAAAACCACCTTTGCTGGCAGGCTTGGGGCTGTTGAGTGTTATGCCTAGCTCCAGCCAATGATTGAAATATACATGGGATGAGTGTGAATGATACTTTTAATGTATTGGGGTTTTAGATCTGATTTTTAAATTTATATTTCTTATACATTGCATTTTTGTACCTATATTGTGGTTCCCTGAGTGTGCGGAGAAGGACAGCATAAAAATTTAATTAATAAATATAAATAATAGATTGTGGGAATGCTGTATATCTTCAGCAAAACAATTAACAAAATACTCAGTAACCCATTCATTAAGGCTGGTAAAAAGACAAATTACATTCAAAATTTAGATAATTTGGAGAAATGGGCTGAAAGCGGTAGAATGAGTTTAACAGAATCAAGGATAAAGTTTAAACAAAAATTAGATATACAACTGTAGATGGCTTGGTATTAATAGTAACTGGTGTGGCTTGGCAATAGTTATAGAAAAGATTGGAATAGAGGCAATGCTGTTTTTACAAATGGGCTGCATTCTGAGAGGCTATTCAAAACACAAAAATATAATAAATAATAAATTTGTTTTGTTCACAAATCCAAACAAATATATATATGGCATACTGTAAACTAATCTCCCAATTCCTGGAACCATTTATGTTGGAGTTATGGACAAGTTTTTCTATATTGGTAAAAGTTCATAACTCAAAAGTTTTTGTGTGGAATAATGTTTTGTACTTGATTCCAAATTAAATATGAGCTAGCCATATGATGCAATTCCCCAAAAGGCAAATATAGTTGTAAGCTGCAGCAATAGAAATACCATTTCCTAATTAAGGAAATAAACTATTTTACTCTGTTCTGCTTTGATCAGATCCTATCTTATTACATCCAGTTCTGGGAGTTACAAGGAGTCAGAATAATTTGAACAAGTTCTAGAAAGAAGAATAGATTGTGTGAGGAAAGTTTGAAAAACACCCCCCTGTGTTTAAGAAAAGACTAAGGATGATATGACAGTAACACTTCAAACCAATTTGAAGAAACTCTTCAAAAGTCCTTGGATAATGACCCTCAGTCAGAGACTTTTATTAACAATGTTGAACAAATGGTACTTATGACTGTTTCTCAAAATTCTAGCTGTCCTAGGATCACTGTCATCCTGTGATTGTGATCCATGGTTTGACAACTGGCTTGCACTTAGGAGATTGCAGCGTTCCATATCATATGATTGCCATTTGCAACCTTCCCTGCTGCCTTCCCACAAACAAAGTCACAGGGGAAGCAGGCAAGGAAGGTTGTAAGCCATTCCTATAAATCATTCCCACTCAAGCCATTTTCCTGCATGCCCACCCATCTTCCACATGGCCATGCTTGCACAAGCAGCCATTTGGCTTTGCACTAGCATGCTTATGACCCACCTGGTTCTTATTATTTCCTCTCAGCTTTCCCGTTAACATTGCTTAAAAACTGGCAGGAAGTCAGGATAGAGTCCTAAGTTAATAACTGCCGATCCTCAGTTAGGACAAGAACATACTACCAGGATTGCCATAACTAAATGACAGGGTTACATAATGTGCTTCATGACTCCATGGAAATTCCAGTCGTAATTAACATTATTAAGGACTACCTATACCCCAATACAAATCACATAGAAAGAATTCAAAACTGTTCTTCTCTGTCTCGGGTACAAGAAACAGTTAATAGATTTTTATAGGAAGGTTGTGTCTGAATGTGAGGAAAAAATATGTCTATAAATGCAGTTTGAATGTGAGGAAAAAATAAGTTTATAAATGCAGTTTGATATGATACCTATTTCCCAGGGAGATAGACTATTATCTACTGGAAGACTACTCTTCATTGGATATTTTTTATTGGATATTTGTTTGTTTATTAAATTTATATAGCAGCCCATCTCACTATCATGATTCTGGGCATTGTACAAAAAAAACCAATTAAAATATATACAGTAAGACCTCACCTATCGCTGGTGTTAAGTTCCAGACACGGCCGCGATAGGTGAAATCCGCGATGGGGAATTTATCGACTGATAGTACTTATTTAAGTATTTATATTGTAATTGTTTGGTAAGTTTTCATTGTTTTAAGTGTTTATAAACCCTTCCCACACAGTATTTATTTTAGATACAGTATTTAAATACAGTATTTACAATTTTAGAATTTTTTTTTTGAAAAACCTGCCGATCGAGTTCGGCGGGCTGTTTAAATCTGCGGATCGACTTCCTCAGAAACCCGCGAACCAGCGAAGATCCGTGAATGATTTTTCTCATTAATATTTCTTGAAAACCCGCGATGAAGTGAAGCCGCAGTAGGTGAAGCGCGATATAGCGAGGGACTACTGTACAGTATCTTAAATAACCCAAACAAAATGTAAACACAGGAGAATGCACCAAAATCTCACTTACAACGCAACCCTCTTACAGTCTCTTCATTGTCTTGGGATACCTAAGGCTGTTAAAAATCCCCACGTTTTAGGAATATCTGGAAAAACCATGGTTAGGACCTAGAAAGCCAAATTTGTGATACACTTTCATTTGGATTCTTTCAGTGAATGGAGGTTGGAATCCATGGTTCTACCTTACTTTATGTTCATATTTTAATAATCAAAGCTCTTTCTCTTGTAAGAGAAGCATAGTTGCATCTTTGTCCTATTAGTGGCCAGAGAGATAATACTTCCCAAATTGACTGTTTGTGGTCTGACAGCTCTTAAATGTTTCCTAATGTAGAATGTACATTGTTTCTGGCTTCTGCATATTGTTCAATCTATATTATGCCAAAATCCAAGTGTGTTTTTAAATATAATTAATTTTACCTTCAAAATATGGTTTTGCCTGAAATGTTTTAATAGAAATAGTATTGTTATATATCTTTTTCAGTGTAAAAGAAACATAGTTATAGCTCCTGTAGGCCTGCTATGTAATTGACTCAGAATATGATTTCCTTAATTCTTTTAAGATTCACAATTAAGTTGGCTTTGAAGATACTGTATGTACTTAGCTTTGAAGCCTGAGCTTCTCATATTTCCATATTCCTCCAACCATGCTTTCCTACCACCTTCCTCAAATTATAGACCTATTCTTTTAAAATCTGAGATTTCTAATGTATTTTATTTTCCTTATGTACACTGAGAGCATATATACCAAAGACAAATTCCTTTGTGTGTCCAATCACACTTGGCCAATAAAGAATTATATTCTGTTCTATTTATTAAGTATTTATATTACCTTTACCAGGAAGTACTGAACACATACATGCTTTTTCATGACTTGGCTTGTTCAAGAAACAACAATAGCAGCAGCAAATGCAGGTTGATTTTACCAACTGTTTTCCCTAGAAAGCAATATCTATAAATTTTGATCACAAACATTAACTGTAGCTATATTTATCATAGATAAAAATAAAAGAAAAATTTAAGGAAAATAAGAAAAAAGGGAGATACATTTTTATAAGAGTTTCATATATTTTAGAAAAAGTTGAGAATGTATATTCTAATGTACAGTGATCCCCCGAGTTTCGCGATCCCGATCATTGCGAATCGCTATATCGCGATTTTTCCACCCGATGACGTCACTCCCTTCCTTTCTCATCTTTCTTTCTCTCTCTCTTTCTCTATCTTGCTTCTTCCTCTCTCACACTCTTTTCCTCCCTCTCTCATCTCTTTCTTTCCTTCTCTCTCTTTCTCTATCTCTCCCCCTCTTGCTCTCCAGCGATGGGGAAACCCCATCTTCGGCTCCTCGCTGCTGCGGCGCTGCAAGCGAGCAGCCGGGCGGGCGGGCGAACGGGCAAGCGGCAAGCGATCTTGGGGTTTCCCCTTTGCCTGGGCAACGGGGAAACCCCAAGATCGCTTGCTGCTTGCCCGTTCGCCCGCCCGCCCGGCTGCTCGCTTGCAGCGCCGCAGCAGCGAGGAGCCGGGCGGGCGGGCGAACGGGCAAGCGGCAAGCGATCTTGGGGTTTCCCCATTGCCCAGGCAACGGGGAAACCCCAAGATCGCTTGCCGCTTGCCCGTTCGCCCGCCCGGCTGCTCGCTTGCAGCGCGGCAGCAGCGAGGAGCCGGGCGGGCGGGCAAGCGGCAAGCGATCTTGGGGTTTCCCCGTTGCCCAGGCAAAGGGGAAACCCCAAGATCGCTTGCCGCTTGCCCGTTCGCCCGCCCCGCCCGGCTCGCTTGCAGCGCCGCAGCAGCGAGGAGCCGGGCGGGCGGGCGAACGGGCAAGCGGCAAGCGATCTTGGGGTTTCCCCGTTGCCTGGGCAACGGGGAAACCCCATCTTCAGCTCCTCGCTGCTGCCGCGCTGCGGAGCAGATCAGCTGTTGGGCGGCCGAAGGGGTCTTCCCCGCCGCCCACACGCAAACTCCACCATCTGCGCATGTGCGGCCATGGAAAACAGGACGCGCATGCGCAGATGGTGTTTTTACTTCCGTGCCGCTACATCGCGAGTTTATGATTATCGCGAGGGGTCTTGGAACGGAACCCTCGCGATAATCAGGGGATCACTGTATACGTTTTTGGGCATTAATCATTCAAATATGCTAATTTTCCCATTCTCTGTTAACATTCCACTGCTCCTGAAAGTAAAAATAACTATTATGTTGTATGTCATTATTTGAATTAAGGTACCATTTAATGTAAAATTATAGATGGATTTAATTTTCAAACAATTTCAACATTGACTACCATATAGAACAATTGTATGCCATTTTCTTATAAATCAAGGACCAAAAAATTATTGTGACATCCTTACATGCATAAAGTTTTTCAATATCTTTTTAGCCAGGTTTTTTTTTTAAATTAAAGCTCTTCTTCCCCCCCCTAAGCAGTCGTACTCCTGGAAGCCGACAAGCATCCCCAACTGAAGTAACTGAGCGTTTGGGTCCAAACCCTAACACTGCTGAAGGCTTGTCTTCACTTTCTAATCCTTCAACTCACAAGCCACTGGTGGAAGAATTTTCAAACTCCGAATCTCAGAATTTGGATGCTATGGAACAAGTGGGTCTTGACTCTCTGCAGTTTGATTATCCTGGAAATCAGGTACAAATGGATTCTTCAGGAGCTACTGTGGGACTCTTTGATTACAATTCTCAACAACAGGTTAGTAATTTTTTATAGCCACATTAATGGTTGGAATTACAGCATTATATAACTCACAGATTTCAAATAAAAATGTTGCCCCCATTTTAAATTCTATATTCTTTAGTAAAATTGTTTACACCATGTCAATTCCATATCAAAGGAAGACATTGTCTGGATTCTTATAATGTTGGTCATAATGCCTTAGCTTTGAATAAACTCTGCCATTGTTCTTTATGAATCATAATTCATATTATGCATGGTGTCTGAGTTGTATCTTATTCAAGACATTTAGCTTCTACCACCAGCTAGATTGTACAGTACACTGGTACCTCTACCTAAGAACGCCTCTACTTAAGAACTTTTCTAGATAAGAACCGGATGTTCAAGATTTTTTTGCCTCTACTTAAGAACCATTTTCTACTTAAGAACCCGAGCCCGGAAAAATTTCCCAGGAAATTTGACAGCGGCATGAAGGTCCGGCCAATTTCCTGCCATTCCCCTGGGTTTCTCTCTGGCACAGTGTATGGGAGGCAGCCTCGTGCTGGGTGTATAGGAGGCGCGTGCTCCTCCTCGCCACCTCAGAGTCCCTCTTTTTTTTTAAGCCTTAAAGTTTTGGATGTTTTTGATTCCCCTCACCTTCTTCCTTAGGCAGCGACTGTCCTCCTCCTATTCCTCCTCCTCCTCGTCCCACCCAAATTCCGAGCTTTTATTTCTTTCCTAATGGGTTTGCACACATTATTTGCTTTTACATTGATTCCTATGGGAAAAATTGTTTCTACTTACAAACTTTTCTACTTAAGAACCTGGTCACGGAACAAATTAAGTTCTTAAGTAGAGGTACCACTGTATATTAAAGAGATAGAAGAAGCAGAAGTGGCATTTCTGGTAGTAGTTTATTATAATATAGAAATCTTTCATAATATTCTTGAAGAATTATTTTTATTTAAATTTGAAATTCATAGTGTTGAACAGTCCTGATTATAACACTCCATGGAATAACAGTGGGCTAGTCTTATAAATAAAATAGGACTAGAAAGTGTATTTCCTAATATTGTAATACATGTTTCCTTCAAAAATCAAATCCCTTTTGATTGTCATTTTTGTTTTAGATATTTCAGAGGACTAATCCTCTTACAGTTCAGCAGCTAACAGCAGCACAACAGCAACAATATGCACTGGCAGCAGCTCAGCAACCACATATAGGTAAAACATTTTAAAGTTTGTAATAAAAAGTTTCTGGATTTCAGCTGGTATAGGGAACTGTGATATGTATATATGTATGTATGCATGCATGCATGTATGCATATGTATATATATATATGTATGAAGTTCTGATGACGTTTTGACAAGGTCCCACTCGTCATCTTCAGGCTGGTGTTTTTGGCTTCTTGCTAGAGCGGACAAAGTGTGGTCGGAACTGCCTCTTTCTATAAATATCGGTGGGTGGGTGTGGAGTGCTGGCTTAATTGCTATAAGCAGATTGTTTGGCTGTGTTGTAACATCTTGATTAGTTGATGGAGTGACACTTTGAGTAGTTGCTGGAGTTAATGTTTACAGATTAGTTGATGTTTGCAGATTAGGGGTGACATCCTGAGTAGTTGCTGGAGTTGATGTTTACAGATTAGTCGACTGAAATGTATGTCTGTGGTGTAACATCCTGGGCTTTGGTTTGACTCTGAGTTTGTGATCTGGCCTGTTTATGTTTATCGCATGTGTCAGTTTGCTTTGTTTGGGTGTTGGAAGGGGGTGCAGCAGTTGGAGGTGCCGACGTGGTTTGGCTTCTGTGTAGTGGTTGTATTTTGTCTGTAGGGTGGGTATGGGTTTGGGTCTGGTAAAAGTGATTGGCGGTGGCATCCTTTGTTGTTCTGGGTCCGGTGTCGGTTTTCATGGCTGGGATTCATTTATTGATTAGGGCTAGGAGAGAGAGAGAGCAAGCGACACAAGGCATGCACACCAATGTTCCCTCTAAGGTGCGCTGTGTGCTGTAGCGCATTAAAAATTTAAGCCTGGCACACGCTTTTCAAAGGTCGCGCAGGGAGGAGGGGGCTGAGGGGGGCCCCGCCCACCGCCACCACCACCACCAGATCTTTGCAGGGACTGGCTAACTCTAGCAGCATTTCGCGCTTCCTCCTCTGCCTCCTCAGCGGCGGGTGCTCCCTCCCCCGGCGGCGGCGCTGCTATTGCTGCTGCTCCTGGCTTGCAGCTCCCGGCTGGAAATATTGAATGAAATTATAGAAAAGTAAATATGGAAATATACAGTATTAATTGATGCATTGGTGTTCAGATAGATTTTCATAGTATTAGATTACTATAATACTATGATAAATATTTAAGAAATAAAGATTTTAAAGCATGGATTTATTAATAGTTGTGTTTTTGTTTTTGCTGATTGTTTTAGTTTTTATAGTAATAGATAGTTTTGGGGAAGGTTTGGTAGGGAAGGTTTGCCTATTTGCCGATGACTCTAAAGTGTGCAATAATTCCTGGAGGCGTCTGTAATATGGTAAATGATTTAGCTTTACTAGATAAATGGTCTAAGCAATGGAAACTGCAGTTTAATGTTTCCAAATGTAAAATAATGCACTTGGGGAA
Organism: Erythrolamprus reginae; assembly: GCF_031021105.1. Taxonomy (NCBI): domain Eukaryota; kingdom Metazoa; phylum Chordata; class Lepidosauria; order Squamata; family Dipsadidae; genus Erythrolamprus; species Erythrolamprus reginae. The sequence continues at coordinate 251,450,635 of NC_091950.1, forward strand.
AAGGAATCCTCAATCTGAGTATTGTATTGGCAGTTCAGTGTTGGCAAATACTTCAAAAGAAAAGGATTTAGGCATTCATATTTTAAAAGGCATACATTAAGGAAATACTTATTAGAAGTATGGAAAGACATAAAGAAGAATCATTTCTTAAGCATTCCAGATTGGTTAGCTCCTTCAGAAGCAATAACACATCCAAAGTCTATAAAGGACAAGAAAATGACTTATAGATATAAAGAACTATTAAACGATCAGATGAAGCTTAAATCTAGAATTGAACTACAAGAAGAAGGGATAATACAGTGATCCCTCGAGTTTCGCGATCTCGATTATTGCGAAACGCTATATCGCGATTTTTCAACCCGGAAGTAAACAACACCATCTGCGCATGTGCGCCCTTTTTTTTCCCTATGGCCACGCATGCGTAGATGGTGGAGTTTGCTTCCCCGCCGGGCAGATCAGCTGCTGGGCGGCTTCCCTGGGTCTTCCCCCTCTTGCCGGGGTTTCCCCTTTGCGTGGGCGGCGGGGAAACCCCAGCGCTGCTTCCGCGAGCAACGGCGTGGGCAGGCGAAGGGCGGGCGCGCGGACAAGCGGCGGCCGGACAAACGGGAGCAATGCGGCGGCCTCACAAGCGGCGGCCGCGCCAGCAACGGTGGCGCGGCGGCCGGACAAACGGGAGCAACGCGGCGGCCTCACAAGCGGCGGCTGCACCAGCAACGGCGCCGCGGCGTCCGGACAAAGGGGAACAACGCGGCGGCCTCACAAGCGGCGGCCACGCCAGCAACAGCGGCGCGGCGGCCGCACAAACGGGAGCAACGCGGCGGCCTCACAAGCGGCGGCCACGCCAGCAATGGCGGCGCGGCGGCCGCACAAATGGGAGCAACGCGGCGGCCGCACAAACGGGAGCAACGCGGCGGCCTTACAAGCGGCGGCCGCGCCAGCAACGGCGGCGCGGCGGCCGCACAAACGGGAGCAGCGCGGCGGCCGCACAAACGGGAGCAACGCGGCGGCCTCACAAGCGGCGGCCACGCCAGCAACAGCAGCGCGGCGGCCGCACAAACGGGAGCAACGCGGCGGCCTCACAAGCGGCGGCCACGCCAGCAACAGCGGCGCGGCGGCCGCACAAACGGGAGCAACGCGGCGGCCTCACAAGCGGCGGCCACGCCAGCAATGGCGGCGCGGCGGCCGCACAAATGGGAGCAACGCGGCGGCCTTACAAGCGGCGGCCGCGCCAGCAACGGCGGCGCGGCGGCCGCACAAACGGGAGCAGCGCGGCGGCCGCACAAACGGGAGCAACGCGGCGGCCTCACAAGCGGCGGCCACGCCAGCAACAGCAGCGCGGCGGCCGCACAAACGGGAGCAACGCGGCGGCCTCACAAGCGGCGGCCACGCCAGCAACGGCGGCGCGGCGGCCGCACAAACAGGAGCAACACGGCGGCCTCACAAGCAGCGGCCGCGCTAGCAACGGCGGCACGGCGGCCGCACAAACGGGAGCAACGCAGCGGCCTCGCAAGTGGCGCCCGCGCCAGCAACGGCGGCATGAGGAACGCGGCCGCCGCGCCGCTCGTGCCGGGAACCAAACAGCCTGAGTTGCTCCCGGATTCTCCTCCGACCTGCCCTCAACTTACCTTCCAGCTGATGCTTCGATCCTTGGAAGAGGCCAGAGCGCCTTTCTGCACCACACTCTCCGCTTCGGTTCCTTTCCGGAAGATGGAAGTTTCTCTCCTTCCATCCTTTCTAGCAATACAATACTTGATGGTTAAAACCATCGAGTACAGTATTGTATTGCTAGAAAGGATGGTTAAAACCATCGAGTATTGTATTGCTAGAAAGGATGGAAGGAGAGAAACTTCCATCTTCCGGAAAGGAACCGAAGCGGAGAGCGTGGTGCAGAAAGGCGCTCTGGCCTCTTCCAAGGATCGAAGCATCAGCTGGAAGGTAAGTTGAGGGCAGGTCGGAGGAGAATCCGGGAGCAACTCAGGCTGTTTGGTTCCCGGCACGAGCGGCGCGGCGGCGGGCAGGCGGGTCCTCAGCTGTTGGTCGGGGGTCTTCCCAAGTGCGGAAGTGAAAAACACCATCTGCACATGCGCGAGGGCACGCATGCGCAGATGGTGTTTTTACTTCCGCACCACTATATTGCGAAAAATCGAGTATCGCGAGGGGTCTTGGAACGTAACCCTCGCGATACTCGAGGGATCACTGTAATAGATTGGTGGCACTACGCCCAGATCCGATCTAGATATCAGAAGGATAAAACTCTTTACATTTTTAATAAAAGTAAGAATCCTTTAACTACTTTAATAACCACTAACTCAACAAAAATGATAGGGAAAATATATAAATTACTTATTGCTCATAAAAATATAGAGTTGACTTTAAAAGATACTATGATAAGATGGTGTAGAAATATTGGTAAGGAAATAGACATAGACACATGGGAGAAAGTGTGGATTAATAATTGGAAAATGACTAAATCAGTTTCTCTAAAAGAAAACCAAATCAAAATGTTCTATAGATGGCATCTCCCACCAAATAGGATAGCAAAAATGTTTCCCAAAACATCCCCAATATGTTGGAAATGTAAGAAGGATATAGGAACTTATTATCATCAATGGTGGACATGTAGCAAAGCAAAAATATATTGGAAGATGATTGAAAAAATATTAAAAGAAATTATAAAGCAAGATATAGATAATACCCCGGAATTTTACTTATTAGGTGTCACAAACCAGATCTATAAGAAAGAAATTTTTTATCTAATTATACACATACTAACTGCGGCTAGAATAATATATGCGCAAAACTGGAAAGGGGAGGAAATCCCCAAGGAAGAAGAGGTTATAGCCAAGATATTAGATTGCGCTGAAATGGATATGATGACAAGAAGATTAAACGATCAAGAGGATACTAAATTTTATGAAACATGGAACAATGTTTACAAATGGATAGATAAGAAAAAATAAGATATATCTCTAGTAGTTGTTTTTTTTTATCTTTTTTTGTATTAGTTTTTACCTAGGTGATAATAATATTAATATTAGTTTAAAAGGACTTTTTGATGATTATGATATAGTAATGTATGTATAAGTATAAGCAAAATACTAAGATTTTCGAAGTATAATAGTTGAATTTAGTTTTACTGTTTGGATTGAAGGTTTGATACTACTTTACTATAGTAATTAGGATTATATTAAAGGTATTTTTTCTTTGGTAATTATGTTATACTAACCCTACCTAACACCCATACTAAGATTTGTAAACTTTAACTCAAATTTATTAATTTTTTTTTTCTATATAATAGTTAACATATATTTAATTATGTATTCTTTTTCTATATTTGAATGTATACTTTCATAAGAAGCGGGGGAAACACACCCCCACTTTATGTTCATTGTTTGTATGTATTTGTTTGTTTTTTTATGAAAAATAATAAAAAAAATTGAAAAAAAGAAAAAAAAAGAAAAGGATTTAGGGGTAGTGATTTCTGACAGTCTCAAAATGGGTGAACAGTGCAGTCAGGCGGTAGGGAAAGCAAGTAGGATGCTTGGCTGCATAGCTAGAGGTATAACAAGCAGGAAGAGGGAGATTATGATCCCACTATATAGAATGCTGGTGAGACCACATTTGGAATACTGTGTTCAGTTCTGGAGACCTCACCTACAAAAAGATATTGACAAAATTGAACGGGTCCAAAGACGGGCTACAAGAATGGTGGAAGGTCTTAAGCATAAAACGTATCAGGAAAGACTTAATGAACTCAATCTGTATAGTCTGGAGGACAGAAGGAAAAGGGGGGACATGATCGAAACATTTAAATATGTTAAAGGGTTAAATAAGGTTCAGGAGGGAAGTGTTTTTAATAGGAAAGTGAACACAAGAACAAGGGGACACAATCTGAAGTTAGTTGGGGGAAAGATCAAAAGCAACATGAGAAAATATTATTTTACTGAAAGAGTAGTAGATCCTTGGAACAAACTTCCAGCAGATGTGGTAGATAAATCCACAGTAACTGAATTTAAACATGCCTGGGATAAACATATATCCATCCTAAGATAAAATACAGAAAATAGTATAAGGGCAGACTAGATGGACCATGAGGTCTTTTTCTGCCGTCAGACTTCTATGTTTCTATGTTTTATTATTAATTTCTTTTAATAAAAAAGAAGGGAAATGTTTTTTCCTAATTAGGAAAAATTTGTATAAGGGTTTTTTGTTTCTTTTAAGAAGAATGTATAAGAAGGAGGAGTAGGCATGACGGCCTATCTAGATTTATAAGTGGATAATGATATGAATTGAAATATAAAATAACAGAATAACATAGTGGGAAGGGACCTTATTATGCCCCAGCGCTGAGCCCCAAATAATTACACAATAAGTTGTCTTGGGTGACATCTATGAAAAAAACACAGGCGCTGAGCATAGTTCCCTCTAAGCTGAGCAGTGAGCAATCGCTCACTTAAAAATCATCATCAACTCAGAGTTTTCCAAACCTGCCCAGAAGCCGAGAGGGAAAGAGTGAGAGGGAAGGAGAGAGAGAGGAAGAGAGAGAAACAGATAGAAAAAAGAGAGGAAGGAAAAGAAAAAAAAAAAGAATGGGACTAATGAAGAGAGAAAGAAAATCAAAATCTAGTTTGAAACTAGCTCAACTATTTAAGTGGCATTTTGATATTGATAGAGTTGCCCTATTATGAGCTCACTGTTATAGACACACAGTACAGTATTTTATTTTGAAATTCTCTCAGGCAAAACAGGGTGGGTTTTTTGTTTGTTTGTTTGTTTGTTTATTTATTTATTTATTTATTTCTGTGCCACCCAGTCCCGAAGGGACTGCCGCTCAGACACTATACTTTTCTGCCCACCCCAAAAAAATTTTTAGAGGGAATACTGGCGCTGAGGCATGAAAATTTATTTATTTATTTGTCTGTTTGTTTGTTTGTTTGTTTATTTATTTATTTATTTTGACTTTTGTGCCACCCAGTCCCAAAGGGACTGCCGCTCAGACACTGTACGTTTCTGCCCACACCAAGGGAACATTGATGCACACCCCATGGGACTGGCTCGGTTCCTCTGGGCTCTGCTTCCGGTGGCATTTTGAAGCACCTGCCTGCGAGGAGGAGGAGGTGAGGCAGACATCGAGAAGTTGTTAATTGCTCGTCCTCGCAAGACATTTTTCTGTACTTTGCAAGGTTTTTCCCTGCATAGACCAGCCGAGAAGTGCCACAGAGCAGCCAGATTGGATAAGATGCACGTCTTGCAGCCCGGCCCTCCTCCTGCACCCCAAAAATAATAAGAACCTCCCCCCAATCATAAGATCAAGAGTCTTATTTTTGGGGAAACACGGGTGTGTGTATGTAGGTTTCAGCGTATTCAGGTCTTTTTCCATGTGAGATTGATAGAATCGACGAGGTATATACTGTATATATTATATACGGTATATATACTGCTCAAAAAAATAAAGGGACCACTTAAGCAACACAATATAACTCCAAGTAAATCAAACCTTTGTGAAAACAAACTGTCCACTTAGGAAGCAACACTGTTTGACAGTCAATTTCACATGCTGTTGTGCACATTCAACTTTGTACAGAACAAATTATTCAATGAGAATATTTTATTCATTCAGATCTAGGATGTTATTTGAGTGTTCCCTTTATTTTTTTGAGCAGTATATATATGTGCGTGGGTGCGCGCGCACACACACACACATATATATAAATATACATGTAGGTACTGTATATTACACACATAGATTTAGTAGAAACATTTTGGGGGAGGGGTTTGCCAGTGGTAATAAGCAGAAATATGTACGATCAATTTTTTTTTAACTGCAAAAGGGCTTTTGTTTCCTCCTCAAAAGACTATCCATAGGATTGCTAGATTTTAACCAATGGTGGTTGACTGTGTCTGTAGCTGCTGCAGTTGGAGGGAAGAAATTATCTAAACATGGGAACCTTAATGAGAAGTACCAGATTCTTCCACTTGATATTTAGTGGAGCCGCCCCGAGTTTTCGGAGAGGGGCGGCATATAAATCCAATAAATGAATGAAATGGATGCAGGACAGGCACTGTGAACTGCTTTCTACCTGCACTACATTATATATCAGCCTTGGGACTGCAGTATTTGACAGTGAAGATTGTGAAAGTGCAAAGTAGAATCATAGTAGTAGCAAAATAAAAATATTTTATTGGAATGTATGTTCTAGTGTGAAATTAGCTTACAAAATGTTTCATTGCATATTGCTTGCATATTTTATATACTGAATCTTTAATATTTGCAGAGAAAATGAAATTGTCAGTTACAATCAAAGCCTTTTCAATTTTCTGCCAATATTACCTGAAATTGCATCATACTTGTAGCATTTAAAAACTTTTGTGGTACAACACTATACACAGTGTCTGTTTTTGGTGAAATTGAACCTTTTGTTACTGTAACAGGTGTATTTTCGGCAGGCTTGGCTCCAGCTGCTTTTGTGCCAAATCCCTATATTATCAGTGCTGCTCCCCCAGGTGCTGACCCATATACAGCGGCAGGCTTGGCTGCTGCAGCTACCTTAGCAGGTAAGTCAATACTGTTTTCAGACAACTCTAATATTGCATATTTTAACGTTTAAATTAAATTTAAATTAAAAAATCTTTGTTTAAAAAAAAAGTATCAATCATCCAGTTTAGTCAGATTGTTCCCCTAGATTTTCAAATATAAAAATATACTACAGACACCATAGCATTCAATCCTGTTCGTTTTCTATTGTATCCATGTCTGTGGAATGAGTTCAAACCAAGATTTTAATTTGCCTTTTCTATTCCTATTTTTCTTAATCTGCCAAGTTCCATGTTCCTCTTCATTCAAAACTTGGCATAAGATTGGGACAGGGCAGAAAAGATGAGGATATCACTATTTTCAATATTTTAATTATAAATTTACACCATCAGATAAAATGGATCAAACCTGATATTTGAGAAGAGAGATTAAGTCATTCTTGGATTAAAATCCATAATCAAATAGATAAGATCATCTAACTTGCTACCCCAATATGTACATAGTTAAATTACTTTTTATTGTGCTTAAATGATTTCTGTATGGCTTTCTAAGGGACTTTGTTATTTGCTGCTGAATGGAGGGCTGATTCAAATTACAAAACTGAATATGATTTATCCTCAATTTTATTAATCTATATGATTTGCAGGCATAGAAAAAGTTTTCTAAATACGAATTCCAGGTGAACCTATAATCACAGCCACAAACCAGCTACATAAGGTTCCTCTAAGTCTAGATGGAGACATATATTATTTTAAGCTGAAAAAGACAGATTCTACTAGCATTTACCCTCCAATTGTTCATAAGTGTTGCAGGTTCTTGTTCTACTATTGTTGTCAGTTGATGCAAATTATTTGGTCTCCTCTAATTTTATTCTTAATAAATATTTAGTCTGCAACCTTATTTGGATTACTGTAGCCCAGTGTAATTGGCGTAAGCCTTTACAGCCTCATTATTTGGTTTATGATAGCCTAGTTTCAGCCTTAGACTCCTGCTGACAGTTATTACTATCTACACAGTAACCCAAACAAATGGTTTATAACAATTTTGCTGATAAGGAGAACCTGGCAAAGTTACTATAAAGAAGCTTTCTTATCAGAGGAGGAAGGGCTATTGGATTGGCCTTAGTGGTGGAATCTTATATTATCAAAAGAACAGTAAAATATTGACTGGAATTGGAATAAAATTTGAAAGAAAGATACAAAGTGACTTGCAACTAAAATGAACCTAGACAGCTCTGGTTGTTAAAGATTTATGGTATTAAAGTGGTACTACTACTACTACTACTACTACTACCACCACCATTATTATTATTATTATTATTATTATTATTATTATTATTATTATTAATTAGATTTGTATACCACCCCTCTCCAAAGACTCGGGGCGGCTCACAACAACAATAATACAATATGCAGAATACAAATCAAATATTAGATAAAAAGCTAAATTTAAAACCCATAAATATTAAAAACAATTGTTACTGCACAATCACACCATTCTCATGTATTACATTCAGAAAAAAAGGTGGTGTTGGGGGAAGAGATAGTCCCCCCATGCCTGGCGACATAGACAGGTCTTCAACATCTTGCGGAAGGTGGGAAGAGTGGGGGCAATTTGAATCTCCGGGGGGAGTTGATTCCAGAGGGCCGGGGCTGCCACAGAGAAGGCTCTTCCCCAGGGTTCTGCCAAATGGTATTTTTTATTCCCTATTGTGGTTCTGTAATAATATCATATCATCTGGATAACATCTTTTCACAAATTTTGAGACCTGCTATTTGTTAATCAGGCTTTTTCTGTCATCATTTCTAAAGTTTTCTAAAAATACTAGTTTTCTTCCTTTATTTATTTGGAAATCTGAAAAGAGCATTCCATACCAGCAGCACAAATTGCCACTGAAAATTGTCAAAAGCTTTTTCTACGTAATCCCAGTTCAATGCATCTTTCTTTCTTTCTTTCTTTCTTTCTTTCTTTCTTTCTTTCTTTCTTTCTTTCTTTCTTTCTTTCTTTCTTTCTTTCTTTTTCTTGTTTTTAGATTCTGTTATATTGATTATAATCCTACTGTTGCTTTTTGTATTTCTTTTTGGGATAAAATCAGTTTAGTCAATATGTGTGATATCTAGCACACATATCTTCAGTCTGTTAGGTAATAGTTTAAAAAAAAACTTGTAATCTACCTGCATTTCTCCTAGAGCAGGCCCATGGGCCAGATCTGACACATGGGGCTGGACTAGAAATATCAAAGAACTGGCCCATGGTGCCTCTGCTGGGCAAAATGTTTTTATCCAGCAGAATACTGCTGGAGGCCGGGGAGGCCAAAGACAGGTTGTGCAGGATCTCTTTGCCACCTATTTTTGGTCAGCAGAGTGCTGCAGGAGGACTTTTATGTATCCTGATCTGGATAGAAAACAAGCAACCTCCTATGTCCATGATGGTGAACCTATGGCACGCGTGCCACAATTGGCATGCGAGCCGTTGCCCTAGGTCAGCTCCAGTGTGTATGTGTGCGTGCGTTTCATCTGGCCCCTCCCAGAAGTCTCCACAGAGCCCATTTTGGGCTTGTGCAGAGGCTCCAGGATGCCAAAAAATAGGCCTCTCAGGAGTCTGGAAAAAGGGCATCTCTGGTCTCTGGAGGCCAGGGGAGGTCATTTTTGCCCTCCTGGAGGCTCCAGGAAAGCCTTCGGATCTTGGGGACGGTGAAAAACAGGCCTACCGGGCCTACCAGAAATCTGGAAACAGACCATTTCTGGCCTCCAGAAGTCCTTTGGAGGCTGTTTTTGCTCTCCCTGAGCTCCAGAAAAGCCTCCAGAGCCTGGGTTAGGATTAGGGGTAGGGGTAGGGAGCCTGGGGAGTGCAAAAAGCAGGCCTACTGGAAGTCCGTAAATGGGTCATTTCTGGTCTCTGGAGGCTTCAGGGAGTCCTGCTAGGCCCAAAATGGAGGGGATTGGTATTTACTATCTTGGAAGTTTACCTTTGCTGTTAGATTTTGCATTATCATGTTATTTATGCTATTGATTTTTTATTATTAGTTGAATAGGGTAATAAAAATACAATAGTATAAGTTGCTTTTCTCCAGTGTAGTTGCGGGATAGTCCAGAATTGGTTGCTACAGTCTGATCTGCCTAGTTACTGAGTCTAGTTTTTTCAGCCACTCCTCCATGCCTCTCTGTGCCTGCCCCTGTTTCCAACTCAGTCAGATCTGAAAGAAGTCGCATTGCAGATTCGCTCTAACAAAGCATTCCTGGACATCCAGACTTCTGGATTCAGGTTTATTCTTTTCAATTCGGCCACTCCTAATTTAAAAAAAAGAAGAAAACTTTTTTTTTGGGGGGGGGGGGGGAAGAAAAGAAGCCCTTTAGATGCTTTCTAGCAGCGGTTGGCTTTGTACCCACTGCGCCCTGCCCTTTCAGGTGTAATTGGGGCCATTAATTTCTTGGACTTCGTTTTCCCTACCAGATTTGAAGACCTTGCAGCTGTGGCTGCTTTCTTTCAGCCATTTGAATCGTTAGCAGCCTTGGTGGCCATTTTGAAAGGCTCCAACAGTTTCAGAAGAGGTTTCTCTTGGTGCAGAGTCACTGATTGGCTCTGCCAACTCAGTTAGTGACTTTGGATTCACACCTTTGTCCCTCACTGCCCAAGGATTATTTTGAGGTCAAATCAGGCAGGTAGCTCCGGAGCCAGGCGCACAGACACTAAGTGAGGCATAGGCTCATTTAGTCATGGTTCTTTCTCCTGCACCTCATTCTTCTGAAAGAACATTTCTGGACTGCCAGTGGAGCCACTTGTACAGGGCTTTCCCTTCTATAATTTGGAGTTCACTAGTGTGCCTTTGCTTATTGTCTGGCATCCATGCATTGCTTCAAAAGCTGTGGTGATCATTTTGAGACGCTCGGCCTAGTAGATGGAGATAGGTTGCTCCCCAGTCCTCTAGGGCAGTGTTTTTCTTGGGGAATTTTGATATTACATCTGTAGTGATGTTTGTTTGCTTATTTATATTTATTTATTTATATTAGGTATGACCAAGCTACTTTGTTCCCAAAGCATTAGAAAGTAAAAATATAAATATTTTGATAAAAAATCTTTGCTTTGTCAGGGCCAGCAGTTGTTCCTCCTCAGTATTATGGAGTTCCTTGGGGTGTGTATCCAGCCAATTTGTTTCAACAGCAAGCAGCCGCAGCAGCAAACAGCACTGCCAATCAGCAGGCTGCATCCCAGGCACAACAAGGACAGCAGCAGGTAAACCAGCTAGATAGGCATGCCACAATATTTCTTTGCTTATATATTTTGCCATCTAGCAAGCCATATACTTAGGAGGGGGGTGTTGGGGAAATACCCCTATATGGCTTGATAAATTCCTTAGATGTAGCAATCTAAAACCTCTAATTCATGTATATTTTATTTTCAGGTTGGTCTGCAGTTTTTAGTTTCTATAACTATGATGTTGATTAAACTTGATTTTTGAACCTGAAATACTTAAACACCCCCCCCCCCCATTCACTAGTTGAATTCACATAGGCATCATGTTGGCTTTGTGTGTATGTGTGTGTGCAACACCCTACAGTAACAAAATCTAATTCAGAAAACAGCAGAAAGCCAGAAATCAAGCAACCTGAAGGATGACTTGCTCTAAGTTTTACCTTGGAAATAAGTTGGAAAACTATTGATTTATCTCACCTGGTTCCCTACTCTAGTTTATATCTGAAAGGATCACACAGATATTTGATCCCATTAGCATGCCCTACGAAATATTTGTGGATCATATTGTTTCTCATTTCTATACTTCCCTGCTAACTACCATACTAAATCCACTAAGCTGATTCCACAAGTAAAGATCATGTTTTTAGAAGGGCTGCTTGTCTAGCTCAGGGGTGTTAAACTGGCAGCCTATTAAGAAACACAATATAAAGGCTGATGATGGCTATAAAGATGGAACTCTTACCTGTTTGCCATGCTTACCTACTGCAATGCGTGGAATTTAATTCCTTGCCATTTCTTGAGTTATATTTAGCAGTATTGGATTCTATAAAACTTCATGTCTTGAACTTGCACCTTTTATGCTGTATATTTTCTATCAAAACAATTTGTTCCTAGTACACATTTCTTTTGTTTATACACTAAAAAAATACAATGAAAGTCATTGATCTTTTGTAGGTTCTTCGTACTGGAGGTAATCAGCGCCCTCTTACTCCCAACCAGAGTCAACAAGGGCAGCAGGCGGAGTCACTTGCAGCAGCTGCGGCGGCAAATCCAGCTTTGGCTTTTGGTCAGGGCCTTGCCACTGGCATGCCAGGTATATAACAATGAGTCAAGAAAACCAAAAATAAACTCTGTCCAAACATTCTGAAATCTTGATGTTATCGCAATAGCCTATTTAGATGTAATTTCTTTATAACTGTTATTTAGCCTGAATAAAACTCTGAATTGAGATTTTTGCCATGTTCATAACTGTCAGGATCAGCACAGAAGAATTAATTACCCATTTCCCCCCCAAATACAACATCTCCTGATAATAAGCTTTTGAGTGAATGGCAATAAGGTCAAATGCTTATTTTGGGGGAAACAGGGTAGGAGAAAAGCAAAGATTTGGGAATGATATTTAATGTAGTAGCCTGGTTCTAGCCCCTAGCCTAGAGTATTGTATCTATACTATCTCCCCCCAAATTAAAATTCCCTAGTTCTAATCTTCCACTTAATAGGGTTGGAATAGGGAATGCAAAATGGGCCTTGATTTATTTCTGTAGTTTTTCTCTGCTGCAGCATTGGGTACTTTCCAAAATATCAAAGCCAGGAACCATCTAAAATAGAAAATAAGCCATAAATGAAGACAGTTCCTATGTGCATTGTATCTAGCACCATTTAAATGTGTTTATCTTAAAATATATTTAGTATTTGTTATAATATATAATAAATAATTTAGAACTCAGTTCATCAACATTTCAGAAATGTTATATTTTTTTAAAAAAGTATTCTGCCTTAATCCATATTAATTATATTTATATATATTATATGTATATATTAAAGCATACATTTAGAGCTTTCCTTTGGTTAACACTAAATTAGATTTGTAATGTATGCATTTCTAAATTAGAAACTGAATTTGCATGCATAGCATTTAAGCTTTGCACTGCTGATAATGCAGCTGTGCTTCTCTGCTTTTATTCAAACCACAAAGCTGCAGCTGGCTATTATGGAATTTCTTTATTACGTAATAGTACGTTTTGTAAAACAGTTTAAATTTACTGATAATCCACAGCTATGGTTGCTTTGCCTTTGAGTGCAAAAAGGTAGCTTTGGGCACTTTTAATTTCAAATATTTCATCTTCCTAGCAAATGGATCATTTTATGATATTCAGAATAGAAGGTGAAACTTTGTGATATTTTTTGGCTGACCAAGTCAGGTGTTCTATTAGCCACTTGAATCACTCCTGTTCCACCAGGATTGCAAGTTCAGTTGATCATTCAGTCAACCATTCAGATTTCTTTCAGTTACTGCAAAGGAGTCTGAGATCCTCTAATTTCATTCTCTCTCCCTTTTACCCCCTTGGAACAAATCCAGGGTGGTTTGGTCATGGATAGGTATGGGTTATCCACACACTCTTTTGCAGTAGATAAAAACATAACAAGAATACAAATAAAATGCTTGATGAGAATCATTTTTATAGTACCGCTTGGTGGAGATAGTTTGAATTTTTAATTGGTCCTGTCTCTACTATTAACTGGATTATTGTGTTCTCATCACACACTAGTGCCTCTTCTCTGATCTAATTAAGTCTGTGGTGTGCATACTTTCTATGCTGTCTGTCTGTCTGCCTGCCTGCCTACCTACCTACCTACCTACTTACCTAACGGCATCTTCCTTGCATTTTCTTGCAAGCACAGGTCCCCCTTTTTTCTAGATATACTATTTTCTTAACTGCATTTATCTGTTAAACTAGGAAATAGAATGTGTAGTAACCCTTAGCATTCAGAGATACAAGTATTGTCATATTGTGTTACAATATAAATCATGCTGCATATAGCTTCATTATGGATCATTGCCATGTAGTTTAACTCATATTTAATTCAATTTTAATTGACAAAGTCAAACTGTTCATAATTTTAGGCATTAGAGTCTAGGGGGACATAATAACATTTTTGCTAAATGAACACATATAGTTCTACATTATGCTGATGGATATGATAATGGGAATCTATCCATATATACTTGGAATAACATCCTATCATCTTTCCGACTTCCCTCTCCTCTTAAAATTATTCTAGTAAAATAAAGATGCCAGAGATTTTGTCCAGTAAATTGCTGTTAGATATTTTTGGAGATTTAAACAGGTAAATTTGTTTTTTTTTTTTAAGAAAACTTTTAAAAGAAAAAAAGAATCAGCATAATTGCTAAAATACAAAGCCAATGAAGTTCTATAATGATTAAGTTGATAATGATGTTAACTAATTTAACATTGATTAAATTCATCCAACAGTAATAGAAGTGGCTGAGGTAAATCAAGGAAAGATTAAATTCAATCTTATGAAAAGACTCTAGGAAAACACTGTAGATCTCAGTTTTGGATATTTGAAGTGTATTTTACTTGACTTGAGAACCTTTTAGTAAGCAGAATAGAAATAAAAATGATATGTGCTACACCACTAGCGTATTCATACTTGTAGAATAATTAAGTAATCTCTTCTTTTTAGAACTCAAAGTCAATATGGAGTACAGATAGTCGTCAACTTATAGCCATTCATTTAGTGACTATTCAAAGTTTCAGTGGCATTGAAAAAAGTGACTTATGATTGTTTTTCACATTTACGACCATTGCAGCATCCCTATGGTCATGTGATCAGATTTTGGATGTTCAACCAATGGCACCTTTTTATGATGGCTGTAGTATAGGATCAGGTTGATCAACTTTTGTAACCTGACAAGCAAAGACAATGGGGAAGCCAGATTTTCTCTTAGCAACTGTGTTACAAACGTAACAGCTGCAGTGTGTCACTTAACTATTGTGGCAAGAAATGGAGCAGAACTTAACAACTGTCTTGCTTAGGAATGGAAATATGGGGCTCAGTTGTGGTCTTAAGTCAAGGGCTACCTGTATATTCCATATAATTATGGTTCTGTTGTGAAATTATACCACAGCTATGAATAGCAGTCAAAGAGAAGGATATTCATATACACCTTTTAAAATTTCTGCTCTGCTACCCACTTGACAAGTACCGTATATACTCGAGTATAAGCCGACCCGAGTATAAGCCGAGGCACCAATTTTTGCCACAAAAACTGGGAAAACGTATTGACCCGAGTATAAGCCGAGGTTAGAAAATGCAGTGGCTACTGGTAACTTATAAAAATGGAAAACAATAAAATTACATTAATTGAGACATGTTTTAGAATATTTATTTTAAAGAAAACCAGTAAACTAGCTCTGTAAATTTAAAAGAGGGTAAACAAATTAACAATATTAACAATAAATTAAAAAGTAAAAAAAGTAGCTCGATCAGGAACAAAGCTAAAACCTAAGAGTTAAAATCCTTCAAAACTGGATTCCTTCTCATCATTAATTGGATTTACATTATTGTTCTGTTTTTATATATGCTGTGAGCCACCCTGAGTCCTTGGAGAGGGATTGCATACAAATCCAATTAAATAAATAAATAAACAAACAAACAAACAAATAAATAAGTGTATCCAAAGAAGAGCTTCAGCATTAGCTGCTGTGAGGTTATCAGCATAGAAAGCCAAATAGATAGATAGATAGATAGATAGATAGATAGATAGATAGATAGATATAGATAGAAAGATAGATAGACAGACAGAAAAATAGATAGATAGATAGATAGAAATAGATACAGATAGATAGATAGATAGATAGAAAGAAAAATAGATAGATAGAAAAATAGATAGATAGAAAGATAGAAAAATAGATAGATAGAAATAGATACAGATAGATAGATAGATGATAGATAGATAGATAGATAGATAGATACAGATAGATATAGATAGAAAGATAGATAGACAGACAGACAGACAGATAGAAAAATAGATAGATAGATAGAAAGAAATAGATACAGATAGATAGATAGATAGATAGATAGAAAAATAGATAGATAGAAAGATAGACAGATAGAAAAAGAATTCCTGTCTAGCTCTGCCTCATAACACATTACAGTGGAACCCCGACTTACGAGTTTAATTGGTTCCGGAAGGAGGCTCGCACGTCGAACAGCTCGTATGTCGAAACATTGTTTCCCATAGGAAACAATGTAAAAGCGATTAATGCGTGCAAGCCCGAGGGCTGAGGGGAAAAGACGTCGGCTGAAGCGGGGAAGTTCGCCAGGAGGCAGCAGAAAAGCCGCGCGTGTCTTTTAAAACATCGGAGCCGGCATGGGGAGGCTTTTAATCAGCCTCCGAGCCCCGAACCCGGACTCGGGGGTTGATTGAGAGCCTCCCCATGCCGGCTCCGATGTTTTAAAACACACGCCCCCGCTTTAGGAGGCAGCGGAAAAGCCGCGCGTTTGTTTTAAAACATCGGAGCCGGCATGGGGAGGCTTTTAATCAGCCTCCGAGCCCCGAACCCGGACTCGGGGGTTGATTGAGAGCCTCCCCATGCCGGCTCCGATGTTTTAAAACACACGCCCCCCGCTTTAGGAGGCAGCGGAAAAGCCGCGCGTGTGTTTTAAAACATCGGAGCCGGCATGGGGAGGCTTTTAATCAGCCTCCGAGCCCCAAACCCGGACTCGGGGGTTGATTGAGAGCCTCCCCATGCCGGCTCCGATGTTTTAAAACACACGCCCCCGCTTTAGGAGGCAGCGGAAAAGCCGCGCGTGTGTTTTAAAACATCGGAGCCGGCATGGGGAGGCTTTTAATCAGCCTCCGAGCCCCGAACCCGGACTCTGGGGTTGATTGAGAGCCTCCCCATGCCGGCTCCGATGTTTTAAAACACACGCCCCCGCTTTAGGAGGCAGCGGAAAAGCCGCGCGTGTGTTTTAAAACATCGGAGCCGGCATGGGGAGGCTTTTAATCAGCCTCCGAGCCCCGAACCCGGACTCGGGGGTTGATTGAGAGCCTCCCCATGCCGGCCCCGATGTTTTAAAAGACACGCGCGGCTTTTCTGCTGCCTCCTGGCGAACTTCCCCGCTTTAGGAGGCAGCGGAAAAGCCGCTTATTTTTTCTTGCTTATTTTTTCCCGCCACTCGCAGCGAAAGTGCCCCGGTTTTTTTGCCCCCCCCCCCGCCCGCCTCGCAGCAAGTGCTTGTCCGGGCGTTTTTTTTTGCCGCCCCCCCCCCCCCCGCCTCTCGCAGCAAGTGCTTGTCCGGGCGTTTTTTTTGCCCCCCCCCCCGGCCCGCCTCGCAGCAAGTGCTTGTCCGGGCGTTTTTTTTGCCCCCCCCCCGCCCGCCCGCTTCTGCACCCCCAGCAGAAGCCAAGGACTCACCAAGAGCTGGATACTGAGAAGAGCCGGCCTGGCTTGCTTTGCTTCCGAGAAATAAAGCGTCACGCCCCCCTGACGCTTTTGGCGGCAAAAGAGCCCAGCATCGCTTCGGAAGCCGCCGAAAGCGTCAGAGGGGCGTGACGCTTTATTCGGCTCTGCATCAGCTCGGAAGCAAAGCAAGCCAGGCCGGCTCTTCTCGGCTCGTATCCCGAATGGAAGCTCGTGAGTCGAACAAAAATTTCTCTACTCTCCCAGCTCGTATCTCGAGTAGCTCGTAAGTAGAGCTGCTCGTATGTCGGGGTTCCACTGTATTAGATCCTATCCACGCAAGGACAGCAACTACCACAAAATACCAATGCAGAGAGAGCAAGGAATAGTTACTCACCATTGCTTTTTTCCCCTCTCGGTTGGAGCAAATGGCTGCCTCTGCTTGAGCTAGGGAGAGGAACTACGGCGTGCGAGAGGGGACAAAAGCTGGTGCCTCCTCGCTCTGGCTCAAGCAATGGCGCCCTCGTGTGGTGACTTTGTCAATGACCCGAGTATAAGCCGAGGCTGTGTTTTTCAGCCCATTTTTTGGGCTGAAAAACTCGGCTTATACTCGAGTATATACGGTACTCTTCTTACTTGGCATTGTTTAGCTTTCATTCTGCCAGTGGAAATTTCTATAATAACAAGACTGATGTAAACCAACTTTGTGATAGTAAGATCCTGATTACTACAGCAGTTTCAGATAGTAGGAGAACCAAATAAGAAAAACTTGACATTGTAGCTTACAATTCTTGCTTATTTTAGGGGAGAAAAGATTAGCTAATTTTCTTCTTTACCTCCAGATCAAACTTCAGGAATGGACAGATATGCATAATATTAGGACCAGTATCACCATACTAATTAGAACACCTTATTATGCTAACATACTTATTTCTTACTTATCTAGTACTGCTTATGATGCACATTCAGTTTAAGTAAATTGTTATTTCACTTTTAATATCCTCTAACAAATTATTCTACATTCTTTACAGAGGAGCAGTGAGCAGAAAGCAGTGAAAACCTGATCATTTGCTAGCACGTGAAAATATTAGCGAAGGTAGTAGAACAGAACAGAACAGTTTAGCTTTGTCTATGCATATATAATACGAAATACAGTAATTCCATTTTTCAGAAGCATGCTCCCCTGACAATACTTGAGTAGTGACAACTTAACTCTGCATTATCTGTTTTGTTACCTTTTTGCCTAATATATATATTTGCTTATTTTATAGCAAAGAAAAATGTATGCCAGACATTAAAAAAAAATGTATCCCTATCATCAGATAAGAATTCCTTCTAGGATTACATCTGTAGAATGTTGTCACTCAGAACATGATTAAACCCTGCTCTTCAAGGATGGAATGCTGGATCATGTTTCTGAAGTTTCTACTTCCTTTAGTTTTTCTGATAGATGTTAGCATTCTTGTTAATAGGGATAGGTACAGTATCATGAGGAGCATTTTGCTAGAATTAAGAGAGAATTGCCACTATAACTTAGTTGTAGCATTTTACCTCATGAGACCAGAGGAATGATGGATCATATGGTTTTATAATGCCTTAGGAATGTTCTAGAAAATATAGCCTTGCTAAGATTTCCTGCTTTTTATTTGGAATTAAGAAATATTCCTGCTAGTATTCACATAATATTTCAGAAGGCTTGGAGCAGTAAAAGAATCAAGGGTTCTTGCTGAAGCATGAGTGCCAGGAAATTTGTAAGTCTGCCTTAGATCTTACTCTAACAATGGTGATGACAGTGTGAAGTGATCACTTTGTCAACGTAATTTTGTAGATCCTTTTTGGGTGGGAATAGGCTTTAGGAGAGGCCAGTCAAAGCAATAGCATCAAATCTTAGAATATCTCTGCCCTATCTGCAGAACTTTCTCAATTAAGTTGACTATTTAGATACATTCTGATTCAGATTTACTATTGGTTATGAGACAGAAATAACCTCCTAGTATACCACAATTACATATCTATAATCATGTAGAAATTACTGACTATAATTACTCTTATATTATTATATTACAGTTACAATATTAGTAACTATATTGGCCATGCTAGCTGGAGGCATTAGGACCTGTAGTGCAACACTATTCAGAAAATCTCAAGTTATCATTACGTTGGTGATTTATCAGAACATAAGTAGGTGAGATAACCTGGAAATTTTGACAGCTTCAAAAAAATTGGATTTGTAAATTATGGTATTTTACTGAATTACTTAACAGAAGGAGCACAGGATGCCCAAAGTCCTTAGAAAAATTATCTTACAATGTATTGTCTGCATGATATCCTTCTGTACCATATTCATAGTCTAAGAAATGCCCTAAGGCAGTGATGGCGAACCATGCCAATAAAATGTGGATTAGACATGTTTATTTCATTTTTATCTTTTGACTTTGGGGACACTGGAAGCTTTAGAAGGTGCTGTGTTCAAATAAAATGACCAATCTGGATAAAGGAATTACTGTGACTTTATTTGCCCTGAATGAAGAACTAAATGATCAATTTAGTGCTGTATAACTTGACACTACTTTGGGGAAACTTATGGAAATTGTGGATAATTGCTTTTTTATACAGTGGAAATAGTACCTCTGGTACATAATGGTCCTGACTTCTGAAATGAACAATTTTAATATGCTCGGCATGAGGCTGTCTTCAGTGGTAATTCAGACCTTTCACCTGTTGCAGAATAGGGCTGCACAAATAATCATTGAAACCTGCTGATCATTCATGTGCTACCAATATTGCTCCATTTGTTCCAATGCATTTTCCAATCAAATTTAAAATTAGGATGGTAACTTTTAAATCTTAAAACTATTTGGGCTCAACTTAAAAGACAGTTATTCTTGGCCATTTTCAACAGGAAAGTCCCTTTACTTGGCATATGTTGCTACCAAGGACTTATTGGAAGAAACAACTTGATCTTCTGTTGTGGATTGTCAGGAACCGTTTTTACGATACTGCTTTATTCTTACTAATGTAATTTGCTTTGTTGGGTAGCCAGAATCTGTTTGAGTATTATATAAAACAGTATTGGCTATAAGAAAAGAGTTGCCTAGGATATCCCCCCCCCCAAAATAATAATAATAATAATAATAATAATAATAATAATAATAATAATAATAATCTGCATCTTGCACAGAAATAATTTTGACTTTAATACCTGTAATATATAAAGTACATTTCATATAGTGGAAACTATAAAATCATGTGTTTGCTGCTTCTTTGCAATAAGCTTTAAGAGAGTGAGATCCCAACCTTATAATGCTTTGTACCCGATAAAATTTAATATATCTGCAGTTTACATTCTATCCAATAATATAATCCGATATAAGAAGACCTTGGTTCTCTCTAAGCATAGGTGTTTATTTTGTTGATGTTTCATTATCCAACAAAGTAATACCAGTGCAATAGTGAATTTTGTTCCCTATTTATATACAAAAGCTTGCACTGCCAGTTTTGATGCGGTGAGATTTTTTCCAAAATTGGTAGAGCAAACTAGAACAGGGGGCAAACCCCACTCTCATACTGATGAAAAGTTACCTAATTGGAAAATGAGGCATTGGCAAGCAAACAGCTAAGCTCAACAAACACTGAAAACTCCATAGTTTGACACTGAGCTTAAATATATGCTTTTCTATTATAATCTGATAGAGCTAACCCCTCTCCGTCCCCCCTTTCCTAGACCAACTTGTTTGATGAAATGTTTGAAACTGAAAAAGACTTTAGCTGGCCCAGTAAAGATGTTGCTACAATGACCAGAATTTCCTTTGTAGTTCATCTGTTATTGTTTTACCACACATCTTTTACATATTCTGCTTCAAAACAGTACTATCTTAATGCTTCCTTTAAAAGTTTAATCAACACTTCTTTGCATGGCTAGGAAAAGTGATCAGGATCCATCTTGCATTTTTATCCTAGCTTGGAAAGACCAGATGTGATGTGATGGCAGCTGACTGAATAACTATATGAAGGCAGGAGAGAAGGGCAGGTGCATGGCCTTATGTGTTAATTCTGGTATTAATCTACAGTATTTAGCTTTGAACAAAAACATATGTAGCATACTGTACTCAGTAATATTTAAGCACAAAAAGAATAAGGATTTTCAGTTCTAGAAAACAGATGACATCCACCACTTTGCTCAAAGTTCAAATAGGCAGCTAATTGCAAAAAGATATCTTCACTTTAAAACTTATTAGATTGTGTGTTTTGTATTGATTAGGCTATCAAGTGCTAGCCCCCACTGCCTATTATGATCAGACGGGTGCCTTGGTGGTAGGTCCAGGGGCCAGAACTGGACTTGGAGCACCTGTCAGGTTGGTGGCTTCAGCACCCGTTATCATCAGTTCTGCAGCTGCACAAGCAGGTAAGCTTTTTTGCAATTTTATATTTTAAATGGTCTAATGGATGTTTTCCTGCTTTGCAATCTTCTAGGTCAGAGGTTCCCAAACTTGGCAAGTTTAAGACTTGTGGACTTCAACTCCCAGAATTCTCTAGCCAGCTATGCTGGCTGGAGAATTCTGGGAGTTGAAATCCACAAGTCTTAAAATTGCCAAGTTTGAAGAACTCTGTTCTAGGTACTATTCAGAATATTTGTTTGTTCACACACACACACACCCCACACACAGATGCAGGAACATTTTCATCTAGGATATTTCTCGTGACATTTATTCTGAAATTTGTCTCAAGGGCATGAAAGATTTCAGTTACTGTTTCTTAGGTTAATTCAGAAGTACTACTCATTCTTTTTATTTGTGACATAATGTTTAAAGAAATCTGCATAAAACAACAGTGAACAGAGTAATAAGCAATTGTCCCAGTGTGCTATAGTTAAAATATATTTTTCCATCCCTAAAGAATACAGAGAGCCCTCAACTTGCACTCACAATTGGGATTAGAATCTTGGTCACCGAGTAAAGCTGTTATTAAGTGAGATATGAACCAATATTTTTTTCTTGTTGTATGAAGAGAAGTAAATTTGGAATCTTCCTTGTAAAGGGCAGTCATATTAAAATGAGGGTTTAAAAAACATGAATGAGATAAGTAAGAATATAAGAAATGGACTGAAGCACTGTGGCATAGTTTTAGTAGAAAAAAACAAATAGCCAAGAGAAATTTTGATAGCTACCGTGTTTCCCCGATAGTAAGAAACCCCCGATTGTAAGACGTATCGGGGGTTTCAGGGGGGTCGGCTAATATAAGCCGTACCCCGAAAGTAAGACATATGTCTTACTTTCGGGAAAACACGGGGGGTATTGCCGGGGGGGAGCCGTTCCCGGAGGGCTCTTCTTGCCCGGGGTTTTCTTACGCGCCTTGCCCGCCGCCGCACCCCAGCCTTTGCCCAGGGAGCCCCGCTCGCCGGCCGAGCCTTGCGCGGGGCTGTGGCGTGGAGCGGCCGGCGAGCGGCAGCGGTCCATTTTCAGGCTGCCCAGGATCTCCGCCTCGGGGAGGTCTTCGGCATCGCTCAGCGAGCCCGTGGACATGGCCTTGGGACGGCGGGGGCAGGGAAAGGGAGTCCGCTCGGCTCGCTTCGGACCAGCGCCGTCCTTCGCTTGAGTCTCCCTTACGCAGCGTGCCACCGCCAGCTGGCACCAGGCTGCGTAAGGGAGATTCTCCTGGGCGCGCAGTAATAGCATTTTGAACCCGAATGAGAACAGAAAACAATCTTTGAAATCCGGATAACAAAATTAGAAAAGGAAGTAGCACAAGATAAATGATGTATACCACAACAAAACAGATAAATAATTAAGAATTTTGATTAAGAATTTGGCAATTGATACTATATTGTATTGTATTCTAATTTGAAGGTATGTGAATTTGTATTTCTGTAAGGTGTGGAGATGCAGTTCAAAGGTTGAAGCTTATTTATGCGGTTTGTACATGTCCTGCTTTTACCATACAGTATTTGGATGTGAAATTCATATGATTAAACGTTACTTTTCAAAGAACCATATTCTTCTATCTTCCTTCCCCACCCCCAAAAGTTATGATGTCTTTATGAAGGGGAAAGACCACAGGATGAATATATATTTGATCTGCCCACAGAAATTCTTGACCTATTGCTTTCAGCTTGTCTAACACTTATCTACAGAGTGGAAAGAAAAGTCACCCTTCTGACTCTCCTGTCATTTTCATTTAAACATATTTTTATAGTCTATATTGACTGCTAATTATAATTTTACATGATTATGCCGTAATATTTCTTAATGCTTATGCAGGAAGACAGCTGTCAACCATATCATTAGTATAACATTTGAAGTTGAATTAAATATTCATAATTTTTCTTAGATAGATTATAGTATATTGCTGCCATCACAATAACTTTGTAGTGGATATGAAGTATTTTTATATTGAGCCCTAATTAAAACAGCCTTAATAAAAGCATGTTGTATTCTAAGCTGACTCTGTTCGAAAGGAACAAAACATGTAATGCATACAATGTTCCACTATAGCAAATATTAGATAAGAAGTTTATTCTTCATTCCCTTGATTTTCTTCCTTAAACATAAATAAAATGATAGTCCATGCTACTTATCATCTAGCCTACAGGAAAAAATGGCAAAGGGAATGATAATAAAATCAAAAGCAGTATAGAAGCTGAGCATAGACACAATAATAACTGAATAGCATTAGCAGCAAAAATATTATTCTCTGGCTATTGACTTGAGGCCTCTAATTCAAGCATTTGGTAACCTGCCAGTGTCGCTCAAGAAACAAACAATGTAGTATTTATATTTAGCATACAGCATGAACTTTCACTTCATTAAGTGCATATAGATACACATATTAAAGCTCACAGACTAACCAAAGAGCCATTGCATTTGCATTTTAGAATTTGAAAATCTCAAACTATCAACAATATTTGTCAGAGCCTAGTACAGATCTTTGCATTTGTCCATCACAGGACGAGAGTCTTTAGGGACACTTAAGCTATTTGAGTGAAACAGCTCCCATTTATTTAAAAGACAGTGTTCTCAGAATACTGATGTACCCCTAGTATTTTTTCTTAGGCATCGTTACTCTTCGTATTGAAAATTTGCCATTATGGAAAAGTATAAGTGCTTTCTAAAACTTGAAATGTTCTACATTCCTACTGATTATTGAAAACCCATGGTGTCTTTCAGCTGCTGCAGCTTCAGCTGGAGGAACAGCAAACAATATCACAGGAACCACAAATGGGCTTTTTCGGCCCCTTGGTCCTCAGCCTCAACAGCAACAACAACAGACAAACAACAGTCTACAGTCTAATTCATTTTATGGCAACAATACTTTGACCAATAATTCTCAGAGCAGTTCACTCTTTTCACATGGTCCTGGTCAACCAGGAAACACATCTCTTGGCTTTGGAAGTAGCAGCTCCTTGGGAGCTGCCATTGGGTCTGCACTTGGTGGATTTGGCTCAACCGGTAAGTTGTTAACTTTTAAAGAAAGAAAACAGGGGAAGAGGTTGTATGGGTTAATGTAATTCAAATGATTTTTTTAAAAATTATTTGGATGCATTGGATTTCTATCTCTTGATTTGAAAGAAAGTCAGTTGGACCAGGCAGATCTTGCATATGAGCAACAACGTGCATTAGTGATTATGAGAGCTAACTCGCATTTTTAGGGATTTTTAAATAGCCCATTTTTGTGCTCCTGTGATTTTATATTAAGGATCATTGCATAAGTGTTAAAAGGGTTACTTTTGTTCCAGAGGTGGGCAAGAAATATCCTTTCACTTTGCTTCCCCCTCTCTCCAGCTTGGTCAGTTATCAGGAGGACTGCTGGAAGTGAACAATAGTTTCCTTTCTCAGTGTTGCAGGGATGCTCTCAAGAACACCTGGACGACTATGTTGAGCATTCTTTACTGTTTAAGCCAGGTATCCTACAGTATGCGAGAGTATAAACAAATACCTTCCATTTCCTGCTTAAAGATATTTTGCTTCAATATGGAGGCAAAAGATGTTCTTTTGCAGTTGTCTTGGAAATCCGTATAGCATTTGTCTTTCAAACACCTTGCAGTAGGTAAACATTGTTTTAATTGTTTCAGTTCACAGATGCTAAATCTTGTCATTTTTAATAGTTTCTCTTGTGTAATCTTTACTACTTTATTCACAGTGATGGTACATGGCCCTCCTTTTAGAATTCATAAAGTTCATAGATTGTGCAAATTGTTTTCTCATTGGATAACATGACATTTATTGATGCAGATAATGTCTGAATTGTTTATTTTGCATAGGCTAAGTCATGAAGAAGCACACACAATTTTGTGCACTGTATAAAAATGGGCTTGCACACCTTGATCTTGGAAAATGTCCCATGTGAAACAATTTTTTAAATATTTATGGACTTATTAAAGCTCTTCATATTGATTGTTATAAGCAACTCCTCATCATTTTTTGTCTTGTAGAATTTGTATTTTGGTTGATGTCCACTGAAATTAATAAATAGAAAACATTATTTTAAAAGGATCTAATAAATGCATAGTCATTCATTACATATTTTTTATTGAAAGTTATTATTGAAAGTTATTAATGGCATAATCAAAGAGGAATCTTCTGTGATTTTTTTACTTAAGGAGAATAATATCGTTAATATATTTTTACTTGTAGGCTTACAAGTCTTATTTGCAGTTTTTCTGCAGTTTTATGAATAATTAATGCTTTATATGAGTATTCGACTCAAACAAATCCATAATTAGTTTTTTAAAACTGTATAAGACATAGACTTTTTGTATCTATCACTCATTTTCCCTTCATTGCATTTTGAATACAATAATTCTCAAGTAGTCTTAAAATGTAAATTTCTGAAATACTATTTTTTAAAAAATACCTTTGCCTGTTACTCTTAGAACATTATCTCAAGGAGACAAGATTAAGTGATTTGTCAGAGTTATCTGAGGAGCTCGACAGCTGAATCAGGATTTTAAAATATCGATCCATATTTCATTTTAATTTTGAAAGAACAATTCATCCCCCCGTATATTAGTGCTTATTAAATTAATTGGCTCACAATACTATTTTAATCTTTAGAAATCATTGTAGTTTATTTTTTTCTGCATTAGACTGAAATTAAGAAATTCTAAAATAAAATATATATTTGCCAAATAGGGATACAAAATTGTTAATATGGCTAAACATCTCAATGTTCATAAGTTGTATTTCAATATTTATATTAGTTAAATTCTCAGATAAAACATTCTGTAAAATCAATATACAATATAACAAATGTTAATTTAAACTCCTAAACCATACGTTTATGAATGCATCCAATTTTGTTATTTATATTTGTTCACCCATCGCTATATTCTCTGTCTGTGATCCAAATCATTTTAAGACTTGCCTTCAAAGTATCTTAGGTTTTTTTTATTGAATTCCTTTATTTTTTATTAACCAAGAATGTATAGTGTGGCCACCATATCTTATTTTTGAAGAGTGCAGAATCTAAAGGTAATTTTAGTAATAGCTGTAAAACAGAATTTAAAAATTCATTATTTAGGCTTTCTTTATACAAAAACTTTTGTTGCATACCTAGAATATGACTTGAGTAGTTCCCCCTCTCAGACTAGTATCTAAGTTGAAAAGAAAAATTGAAGACATTTACAGAAATTATTTGCATTTAAGATGAAACTTCATTGGTTTGTATTAACACATTAAGACATGCCTAACTATTGGTCCCAAAGCCTGACTCCAGATTGCCAAATATTATGAAAATGTGACTAAGTCTTGAGTGAATCAAGACTTGGAGATTGCTCAAAATTTTTCCATATCTGAGGAATGCTTGTACTCATTTGTGATTTATTAAATCATGTGTGGTTATCACAGTAATTGTCTCTAGCATAACTTGATTGTTATAATGAATATGATCATATCTTGTATTGCCCAGCTGTAGGTTGGGGCTAGGTTTTCTTTGGTTGACACTGTATGTAATAGGGTCTTTTTATTTCTTCTTCAGTTGGCAGTTCTGCAAGTAGTAGTGCCACAAGGAGAGAGTCTCTATCTACTAGTTCTGACTTGTACAAAAGATCTAGTAGCAGCCTAGCACCCATAGGGCAGCCATTTTACAATAGTCTGGGATTTTCCTCCTCTCCAAGCCCAATAGGCATGCCTCTGCCAAGCCAAACTCCAGGACATTCACTTACGCCACCGCCATCACTTTCATCACATGGATCCTCATCCAGTTTGCATTTAGGTAAAAAAAACAAAGCCCTTTTTTGTTTGTATATGTTTGTGTGTATATGTATTTTTATATGTATATCAATATTTTATGTTGGGTAAAGATGTCAATCTGCCTTTTGGTAAAACACTGTGTAGGGGACCTAGTCCCAATATGTTGCTAATTGATTGGTCATTGAGAGTGATCAGCTTTGGGAGCAGCAAAGTGCTGGCCCATGCCACCTTACAGATTTTTCATATAAAAATGAAATCTTGATACGTAGTAAAATAAGAGTGGGTTGTTGTGTTGTTGTTGTTGTATGACAGGCAAAGGTATATTTTTTTCCGTATAACTGTAAATCATGCATCTTTTTTAATGGAGTCAGCTTTAGGCTAATCTTTAGTACATGATAATGATACAAGTTTTGCATCTTGGTTTTAAAAAAGCAAAGCTCAGCAAACCATGCAGTAAAGAAAACTGCTTTTAAATCAGTAGAATAATGAATTCCCAGTAAATTTTACAAATTCACTTTCAAAACAAAGAAAAAGTAAAAATGAAAGGCTTTCAGGAAATAATGACATTCAATCTGTAATGTGTTCTTTCCATACACCTGTAGTAATTTCATGGTTGAATAAGTAAAGGATATGTATAAGCATGGTTTGTATCTAGATTGATACTGTTGACTAGTATATGTTAAAATTACATTATACTGTGGCATGCTTTGTAGTATTTAGTCATATAATTCCCTATTATTAATTATATATTTAATGTATATTGTGAATAAATCACTTTATATGCTTTATTGTATAGGTATTTTACTAGAGAAAGGTCTCTCAGCATAAACGAGATCTTAAACTAGAATACTAAAAATGTTTCAAAATCCACATATCATATAACTTTCTTAAACTAAATTTACTCTGTTATGGCACATTGTCCAAATAAATACTCTAAAGTTCAAGTGCATGCCTACAGTGAGGAAAAAAACTAAATTATGTTCCAATAACAAAATGGATTAAAGTTCTACTTATAAATGGTCATGCATAGAGACTTTATAATGAAAAAGATCCTTGAAACTATCTTTGCAAATCTCCCAAGTTCTCTTGGAATCCTAAGGCAAATTGGATATTGTTCATCACCTGGGGTGGGTTAGGACTAGTTCACCCAAACTGATAGCAACCTTCTGGTGATGTCACTGAACCTAGATGGGTCCATGGGCACCGCCATCTCTTTTTAAAACAATTTATTTATTTATTTATTTATTTTTATTTATTTATATTTCTGAACATGTGTACTCTGCATGCTGTTGCCATCTGTTTTTCGGCTTGCTTTTTTTTTTGACACATGGCGCGAGAGGAAGCAAACCGGCAGCGAGATAAGTTAGATTGCTTCCAGGATCTCTTGTGCTGCTTTTGGCCCCCAGGAGGTTGTAGAGAGGCTTGTTAGGCCCAAAACGAGGTGCAGGGGAATGTGGCACCCTCCCCATGCTCCTTTTTTGCTTCCAGGGGACTGTAGGGAGGCTTGCTAGGCCCAAAAGAGGTGCAGGAGGGACCTTCAAGGAAGAAGGAAAGAAAGAAACCCTCACTATTTGGAGATCCCCAAGTACATGGAGTTTGAATTGAGACCTTATTATACGTTACTGCTAAGATATACTCAAACTAAGCTAATTGTGGAGCTCCAAGAATGCCAGATGATCATTGGGCATGTCCCCAGTTTCAATACGTCTTTTTTTCTTTTTACAAAGACCTTCTGGGGCTCTTCACAGGAAGGGAGGGAGGGAGAAAGAGAGGGAGGGAGGGAAGGGTAAACTCTTACTCATATTCAATCCTCACTGTTTAGGGATCTCCACGTGAATGGAGTTTGAGTTGAGAGTTTATAATAGGTGACTGCTAAGCTATCCTCAGACTAAACTAATCAACAGTGGAGCTCTAAGAATGTCAGATGATCAATGTTCTCAGTTTCAAAACGTCTGGCTTTTGCTCCTGCTACCAAAGACCTTCTGTGGTTCTTCACAGGAAGGGAGGGAGGGAGAGAGAGAGGGAAGGGGGGAGAGAGAGAGAGAGGAAGAAGAGGAAGGAAGCACCACAAACCCTGCCACTAGATATGGCTTCAGAAGAGACTTTGAAACAGCACAGTAATTTAGGGTTGGAAGATATCTCGGAGGTCATCTAGTCCAAACTCATGCTGCAGGAGGAAATCTTACATTATCTGGATTATTTTGGTTCCTCTAACAAAGGGGGAAAATTGCCAGAAAGAAGACGGAGTTTACTAGAACAAGGCTGCCATACAGAGGAAGGCAGAGATAGCCCTTGACTTATGACCACAATTGAGCTCAAAATTTTGGTTGCTAGGCAAGAGTATTGTTAAGTAGGTTTTACCACATTTTATTCAATCCATTACATTTCCTGGCTCTAACAGTGATGTGCAAGCTAAGGAAGAACATCTGAAGGCATGTGCAATGTTCTAATATATAGATGTTATGGTTATATGTGTGGCAGAAAGTGGACTCTGGATATGTTTTTCCAAATGCAGTGAGGTTGAATGTGTGTGTGTGTGTGTGTTTGTGTGTGTGTATGCACATGCACATACAGTATATATAGTAGATAATATATATTTTTGTGTACCTGTGTGTGATATGTACACATATGACTTATATACGTAGGATTAAATGGTATATTTTGGATGTTCAGTAGTAGTAAATAGACAGGAAAATTGTGTTTCGTTGAGGCCTTGAAGCACCCTAACCCCAAACCTTGATGTGACTGATGTCAATCTGGCCATGTCCACCGAGTCACATGACCACCCAGAATTTATGATCACCTAGCAATCCCCACCGTGACATGATTGTCAAACCACTCCACCCAGTCACATGACCACAAAGCCACGCCTACCATCACATGATACTCAAGCCATGCCCACAAAATAAGCCACACCCATAGAGCGGCAATAAAAAAAATGTGGAAGTCACCCTCATTGATTACAGCAAAATCTCTACTTGAGAAACAAAATGAGGACCCTTTTTGCACTACTACATAGTTTTGGTCTATACAACATTTGATTGTGCTATACAGTATTTTACTTTTTCACCTATCCCTAATTTTTCTGCAATACCATTCTCATATCAAATAATGCATCATTTCTCACTGCAACTTCAACCTTGTGCTTTCTGGAAGGCTGTTCCTAAAAATATGGACTTCCAGTGCAAGAAGAAAAGTTTTTAATATTCATCCTTCCTATTTCATTTATGCACACGGCTCTCTGGATTTTATTCAGAATCAAACATTAGGTGAAGTATATATATACTAAGTGATCCTAAGATTATTTATTACTTCAAAATAAATAACATGTCATCAAAATGAGTGTACTTCAACCTTCAGAAGTAAATAACCAATTTTATTTGTATAATATATAAATAATATACTGTACATTCTTCAACAAATGCTAAAATATAGTTTTTGTGAATTATCTATTACTTATTGGACATAATTTGTACTATACTGTATAACGTGTTCTGATTCTGACCGGTCATAGAGAAGAGCAAAAGATGAATCCATAAACATTTCAGTCTTCCTTACTTCAGTGCTGGGCTTGGAACATCCACTGGATTCTGGTGTTCAGCTTTAATTTTGTGTTCTCACCCATATAGGCATAAACTTTCAAATTAATTGATAGCAAACAATTTAAAGATATTGACAAAATTGAACGGGTCCAAAGACGGGCTACAAGAATGGTGGAAGGTCTTAAGCATAAAACGTATCAGGAAAGACTTAATGAACTCAATCTGTATAGTCTGGAGGACAGAAGGAAAAGGGGGGACATGATCGAAACATTTAAATATATTAAAGGGTTAAATAAGGTCCAGGAGGGAAGTGTTTTTAATAGGAAAGTGAACACAAGAACAAGGGGACACAATCTGAAGTTAGTTGGGGGAAAGATCAAAAGCAACATGAGAAAATATTATTTTACTGAAAGAGTAGTAGATCCTTGGAACAAACTTCCAGCAGACGTGGTAGATAAATCCACAGTAACTGAATTTAAACATGCCTGGGATAAACATATATCCATCCTAAGATAAAATACAGAAAATAGTATAAGGGCAGACTAGATGGACCATGAGGTCTTTTTCTGCCGTCAGACTTCTATGTTTCTATGT
The DNA here is from genome assembly GCF_031021105.1 of Erythrolamprus reginae. Taxonomy (NCBI): domain Eukaryota; kingdom Metazoa; phylum Chordata; class Lepidosauria; order Squamata; family Dipsadidae; genus Erythrolamprus; species Erythrolamprus reginae. Next base: position 251,481,899 of record NC_091950.1, read on the forward strand.
TTCTATTTAAAATGGCAATAGAATCATTTACTCACTTGTGTCTGCAGTAGGATTTGATCAAAATTATAAAAACATACGCAAGGAGTAAACATCATTGCAAAAGTGCAAAGCCTATCTAGACTTTGAAAAATACCTGACTAAAGACAAAATAAGAAATACATATGTTCAA